>NC_092090.1:33549230-33711730 GCF_045679555.1 Salvelinus alpinus
CCTTTTGTTGAGCTCCGTGGGGAGTGTTTTCCCTGTCAGTCCTTCAGCGCTGGAAATGGCGTTCTGATGCTGAACAAGGAAGACGCGGTGCAGGCGGATGCCAGCGAATAGAAATTACATGTTTTCCATAAACTGGTTTGTGGTGTGGATTCCTAGTAGTGGTGGACAACATGAAGTACCAGAAATACATAACGGTGATGCAGATGGCTTTGGGGGTGACTGCCATCAACAGAGACAATTGCATCCCTCCTAAGAGACAGATGTGGTGAGTATGGATTTCACCGTGCGGGGAACCCGGGTGATGCTGAGGAGAGGAGAGGAGGATAGCGTAGTGTATGTACAGTCTACCGTATCAGTCTTACCTAATGACAGCGGAGAGGAAGACAGAGAGAGGAACCACACAGCCATTGTGCTTGTGCTCCGGCTGCACAATTAGCTTTTTAGCTTTGTTGTCAAGGAGAGTGGGAGTCTCTCTGTGTGACATGCTTAGTTAGGGTGAGCAGCAGCTGTTTGCGGAAGTCAGCTCAAGCCTCCCTCTTTGTGCTCAATGTTGCCACGGCTGTGGTAGTGGGCAGGGAGGAAGATTGTATGCCGGTATTTGTTGTATTTGTGTTTTCTGGGCAGGGGGATTGTTAGCCAATGCCGATACATATTTGTATCTGTCATTGATGTATTTTAGGCAATGTCTACTTGGTTTGTAATGCCTACTTGGTTGTATCTGTGCCTACACTGTGTGTTATTTGGGCAGGGTGATAGTATGCCAGTAGTACATGGTTGTAATCTGCCAGTGTGTTTTTTGCCTGTACATGGTTGTGTCTCTCCCTATATGTTTGAACTGGGCAGGGGGGGGTTGTAATTCCATGACATTCCAGTTGTATCTGTGCCTCTGTTTTTGGAGAACTAGTGGTGGCACATCCCTCTCAGGGGAAGAAATCACACATTTACTGTGATGATCCAGAAATGATTAAAGACCAGGTGAAACAGAGTAATAAAGGCATTGTTATCTAGACACAATGTGTCAAAATATGTCAGAGACATTATATTATAGTCTGATGTATACTATGTGGACTCGATTTTGTCCTTGTCTTTGTGACATTTCTGATTCTAGTACATTTGCCTTTCACACAGTCCACTTCCTTCTTTCTCATCATGTCATTATTACCCCCTTGTTAGAAATGGTAATACTACCCTGTGAAATCGGAATAATTATTGCTATCATCATTTTTTGATCTCTGCATCTAATTCAAATGAATAGCGTGAAAATATGTAGCATGAAACATGATCTCCTACAGTTATTAGTCATTGTTCAATACTACTGTAAAACAGGAGTTACTGGTGCACAGTAAGCTATATCACTGGGAGGAGTTCCTGTTGATGGGCGCATCT
Source organism: Salvelinus alpinus (assembly GCF_045679555.1). NCBI lineage: Eukaryota > Metazoa > Chordata > Actinopteri > Salmoniformes > Salmonidae > Salvelinus > Salvelinus alpinus. The sequence goes on from NC_092090.1 coordinate 33,550,617, forward strand.
AATCATCAGAACCCCTGTCACGCTCTCTGTGGTGCGTGTCTACATCTCAGCCTTCCCACCTGTCTGTTGATAACCAGATTGACATATAATCTCATTTACCATCCATCCATTATACAGAACACGATTCGTCCATCCAGATGTGACCACCATACTATATTCCCTTTACCTAATACCTCAGTGGTTTAGTTCAGTTCAACCTATGGAAACATGGAGTGGTTCTGTATTATACTGCAGTAGTCACAGTAAGACCAGGACAAAGCCGTGTCAACTACCTTTGTTTGGCTGTTCTCCTAAACCCTTTTACTTAGTGTCTTAGTAACCACCATATCATGAAATCAAACCCTTACTGCTGCAGGATAAATAAATAAAATCAAAGTAAATAAGTAAATTAATCAGAGTAAATAAGAAAATCAATCATTCTAGTAGGGAATCAATGGAAGGGATTGGTTGGTATTTCTTTCTTCCGCCAGATTGCATGTGCACTGTTTCCTCATCTGTAATCCACACAAATGACATTAAGCATGTGACATAATCCGGCCAAATTCAGTGGTATTAGTCTTCGATGACAAACAAACAGTGGTTTATTGGTTTATTGTATCCGATCTAGCAGAGCTAATTCTGGGGGATGTTTATGAAAACATTCCAATTCTGAGTGTGAAGAAAATTCCAGATCAGCAGTCAAAAATCCTCAGATTGGGAGTGGGAAGAATGTTTTCTATTCTAGAATGTGTTCCTCCTTTCTTTGTGTGAATGCTGTCACTAGTGTTGAGAGAGCAGCAGCAAGCACTGTGGTTCTTTTTTTGACACTGCTCCCTTAAGAGAGGCAGTGCAGTGCGGTGGATCTCAGGGTCATCCCATCCCGTGGTGGGGGGAGGGGGATACCCATTAAAAGGAGATTACGATATTGCCTGACGGACCGATGGACATGTTAGATGCCCCAAGCAGAAGCCAGTTAGCCCCTGCTAGGCTAACTTCTTGTTGTTTTGTATTGAGTCATTGGCCAGAATGGTTGTAATCTCCTCTCAGCTGGTTTATGGCACTAAAGGGAACAGATTAAATTGGGTTTATTGACTTGTGGCTGCCCCCATCCCTACCCCCATCCAGTTCCTTCACCTCATGGGGGGGGGGGGGGGGGGCATTTGAATCAGGCATCATTCAAGACGGTTGTAAGTGGGCTTATCATACAAAGCAGGGTGCTCTGGGTGGAGCTAACACTGACCACATAAAAAAGGATAGGAGGATGGCTGTTAATATACACTGAGTGTACAAAACATGAAGAACTCCTGCTCTTTTCATGACATAGACTGACCAGGTGAATCTTGGTGAAATATATGATCCCTTAACGATGTCACTTGTTAAATCCACTTCAATCAGTGTAGATGAAGGAGAGGACACATGTTAAGCATTGAGATAGTTGAGACAAGGATTATGTATGTGTGCCATTCAGAGGGTGAATGGGCAAAGCAAAATATTTAAATGCCTTTGAACAGGGTATGGTAGTAGGTGCCAGGCGCACCTGTTTGTGTCAAGAACTCCAACGCTGCTGTTTTTTTCACGCTCAACAGTTTCCCGTGTGTATCAAGAATGGTCCACCACCCAAAGGACATCCAGCCAACTTGACACAACTGTGGAAAGCATTGGAGTCAACATGGGCCAGCATCCCTGTGGAATGCTTTTGACACCTTGTAGAGTCCATTCCCCGATGAATTGAATCTGTTCTGAGGGCATAAGGGGGCGGTGTTCCTTATGTTTGGTATACTCAGTGTACACCAGTGGTGGTCAGTGCCGTTTAAGATGAGGGAGGATGATTCTTTTTTTATGAGCGTGGTCTTATTTCTATTACAGCATATTGAATGACTGTCATTCATATTCCATTCACCCAGTTCAATGTAACAGCGATAGGTTTAGGCTACATGATACTCAAATTTTCCCTATACCCATCATGAGGTTGCTACAACCTAGCCTATGAATGAAAGTTTACAACGTAGGTGCACACAGGTTCGAGAGACCTGACACACATCACAGACATGATTCTGATCTTAATGTCACTGTCTTTTTCACCCCCCACCTTTCTCTCTCTCTCTCTGTCATTCATTAATCAGATTAATATATTCACTGAATTTGTGGAGTTGATTCCAAAAAACTGTAGTTTTCCCTTCACACACAGACCAACGGTGCATTAATTCAGCACTGAGCCCGTGTTCGGGGCCTTCGTGACCTCACGGTAATGTAGCTGCAGTAATTGCTCCTCTAAAAGCCTGGCTGGAGGAGCAATGACAACAAGACCTATCAGACATTTATCCCCTCCAGGAAGATACAGACGTGGAGAAGCATGACTGTTAAAATCTGTGAGTCAGTAAGATGCTCCCGGCCGGAATGACTCATGTCTGTCATGAAGACTCGCAGGAGGCTGAGAAGATGGAATCTGTCACCGCGCCACAAACACCGGAGGACATGACAAACTAGCTAACCCCATGTACCTTTCCCATATGAACTTGGTAATGTCCTCTACACTGGGCATTTTATATTTCTCTTTTAGGAACTATATCCAGCTTTCTCAAGTGAATACATCACGAGTCTAGGAAGTATGACAAGGTGACTCAACTACCCTACTTTTTGTTTCTTTCTAGAAAGAAACAGAAGCCTTTTACTGGAGTTAGCTCACACTCAGTGAGATGCCCTGCGGCTCTCACCTTTCAGGTTAGGGTTAAGGAAGGCTTTGTCCTCACCTCAGTGCAGTCCATGGACAGATCCCCCATCACCCAGATGCTGAGCAGATGTTCCTGCCCTACTGTTCATTTATTACTCTTACATTCCATTTACACACTGTTAGTCAGAACCTAGTGTCAACCTGGACTTGGGTTAATACACTTTACACTCCATTACCAGACATAATGCCAAGCTGTGCTTTTATTGTAAGTGTTTCACCCTCTCTAATAAGGAGGATCTACTGCACGTGGAGACGTGATCAGGAAAGATGAGGGGTGTGGCTGTAGTGTGCTGTGTTGATGGTGGGTCTTTATGTGCCTCTCCAGGGTCACCACAGTGTTCGGATGTGACCGTTGGCCTGTCATGTTAGATACATGTCTAAAGGCCTAATCTGTCTATCCATCTGTCTGAGTTGTCTAGCCTACCTAATCAGGGTGGCGAACCCTCCGATCCCACCTGCCTGCCCGCCTTTCTCCTGGTCGCCTCATGCGCTCAGAGTTTAAATAACGGCTGCTGTTTTTTTATTCCCCAATTATATTTTCCAAGGATGTTCACTTGGTTTAATATGCTTTGCTTTGTTTTGGCCCTTTCATTTTTTTTTTTTTACGCATCATGACGTTGTTAATCTCAGGGATGCAAATGGGATGCAGCAAAATGCCTCTCTAGTCATCCCACGCTCCAGGAGGGATGAAGCCTGTAGTGGATGAGTAATGTGTTGTAGTGGTGGAGCTCAGGGGATGTCAGGTCCGGCCAGGCTTAGCCAGGAGAGCCTATAGTAGGCCACGTGCTGACCGTACTGTCCTTCAGTCCCTCTCAGTCCCTCTCAGGCTCACAGGATGAAACATAGGCCTCTTCTGTGCAGTGCAGTGAGTTTCTGTAATGGCCCAGATACAGTTATTGATGTGTCTGCTGTGTTCTTTCTTTCTCCTCCAACAGAAAAGCCTGAGACAGAGGTATCAGACTCATGCTCTGGCCTTTGTTGTCTCGGTTAAGTGCAGGCGATTGTTCTGGAGGGTGCACACTGTGTGAGGAACTGTCATAACTAAATACTTCAGAGGTACTTAAACTTTGTGATGCTGAAGGCCCTAGTCCTTTCCATTGGATTTAGACACAATGGCTGTACTGCAAGCTAGCTTTGATCCTAACTCTTGAGCATTTTAAACGTTGAATAGCTTTAAAAAAAAAATTAAAAAAAATCCAACAGAACTATTGTTCTTTGATTATGGAGCTGTATGCTGAAGTAAGCTTGTCCTACAAAGGACAACACTTTCTGACACTCCATGCATAGACTCTGAACAGGGAGTTGATAGTTGAATGTTTTATATATAGACCACAGAAAATAGAGAGGCGTTTGTTGCTTTCATGTTTCGGATCTGTGTAGCGACAATCCAGTCTCTTTTGAATGTGTTTGGTAGACAGCTGAGAGCAATTTCAACAGTAAAGTCTTTCTCATATGAAGGTCAACGGAAGGTCACATAAGACCTAAGGATATGTTTGATCATCATCACCACAATGATTAAATTAAGTCTACTCATCCCACATCTGAACCATGGAGCTAGTCTGGAGCCAGTAGCTTATAGAGCAGGGGTGTTAAACTCAATCCACGGAAGGCTGAGTGTCTCTGCAAATTCACATAGAAAGGTGTGTTATAGATCTGTCATTCTGTGGTCCCGTGTGGCTCAGTTGGTAGAGCATGGCGCTTGCAACGCCAGGGTTGTGGGTTCATTCCCCACGGGGGGACCAGGATGAATATGTATGAACTTTCCAATTTGTAAGTCGCTCTGGATAAGAGCGTCTGCTAAATGACTTAAATGTAAATGTAATTCTCATTGCACGCAAGTCTAAGAAGCGGTAGACATGTTCTGTGTGCGCTATTTCTATGCTTCCCTTGCTTAAAGCTGCAATATGTTAGTTTTTGGGCGAACCGACCAAATTCACATAGAAATGTGAGTTATAGCTATGTCATTGTCATTGAAAGCAAGTCTAAAAAGCGCTAGATCTATTATGTGTGTGCTATTTCTATGCTTCCCGTTCAATAGTTTAGTTTTTGCATCTTTTGGTTTTGTACACCAGCTCAAAACAGTTGAAAATGCAATATTTTTGTTTATGGAAAATATATTTCACAGCGGTTTAGATGGTACAATGATTCTCTACACTATACTTGCTTGTTTTGTCACGTAAACTGAAATTAAGCTAAACTATTCGAATTCTAGCAACCAGGAAATGGCGGAGCAATTTCTGCATAGTGCATCCTTAAGCACTAGACAACCAGGTAAGAGGAGTTCTTTGCTAATTAGTGACCTTAATTCATCAATCAAGGACAAGGGAGGAGTGAAAACCCGCAGACACTACTCGGCCCTCCTTGGAATGAGTTTGACACTTGTGCTGTAGGGTGTATGTATCAGTCAGTGTGCTAGATGTGATGCTGTGTTGCTCTGTACCATTCAGCCCCACAGCACATTTGTTTTACTTCCTGTGTTCCAAGGTCAAGGACTTATAGCACTGCTGTCAGGTATCACTTTTCACTGACTACCCAGATAGGCCATGTTGATGATGTAAAATAGACATTTAGCTTTTCTAATGTCCACTTACTGCATCATGTCAAATCTAAGCATCCATATTGTTTTTGATAATTAGTTCACCTTGTCGACACTGATTATATTAAAATATGTATCTGGCATCAAAGACGTATAGGTCGTCATTATTATCACTACTAATGTACCAGTGCTTCCAAAACACCTACTGTCCTATTTGAGTGAATGGACAAGCTGGGTATGACGTGGACCGCATGGTGAGGACAGTGGACTTAAACTGCTGCATTTCAAAACCATTAGCGCTATTGCGGTGATGATATAACTCTATCCATGTCTTTTAAAATGCGTCAATGCTGAATCAGAGATGATCCATAATAGATGTTTAGGGGCGAAAGCTCTGGTATGTCGTAATGTTATGTGTTCACTACCCAGTATAAGCAAACTGGTCTCAAAGCATTCCGTATTATTCTGTACGGAAATCCGAGAGACTACATTTAGTATGATATGTTGTATACTGTATGATTCGTGTTATATGTTACGAATTTCTAAAATGTATGATATGTTCCAAATTCTAGCTAGGTGGCTAACATTAGCTAGCTGACTAATGTTAGTTAGGCTAGGGGTAAGGGTTAAGTTTAGGAGTTAGGTTAAAGGGTTAGCTAAAAGGGTAAAGACTAGGGTTAGGGGAAGGGTTAGCTCACATGCTAAGTAGATGCAAAGTATCCAAAAATTAGTAAGTATTGAAAAGTTGCTAAAAAAGAAGTTGCTAATTTGTCCGTGATGAGATTCTAACTCGCAACCTTTCGGTTGCTAGACGCCCACCAATCCACCCAGACCAACCACCCTACTTTCGTCTTTGCCTTAAGTAACCTTCTGTCTTATGTAACCATACCAAACGTAGCACATCATACTAACTTGAGTATCCCAGATTTACATTTACTATGTTACATCTAGTTTATGAGACCAGGCTGGTATAAGACGTGTGTATCAAGAACCATGCTGAGGTTGTCAGTAAAACGCAGTGATGACCTCTTCAGTCCTCTGCAGTAAGGAAGATTCTCTATTTCTGGACAAATCTTCATGTAATATTCATAAACTTCACCTTTCGCAAGAGTTACTGCTTACATTTTTCTTTTTTTTTCTTTTTTCTTTTCTTAAAGTTTAGGCATTGTTTGTTGTAAGGGTACACAAGGGATAGGACAAACAGTATTTGAGTCTAAGCTGCTCACAATTTTACTGCCTTACTCCACAACAGCATGGAAAGCAGTCCATATTTGCACATGCAGCAAGTTTATTTCTGTTTCATTGGAACGCATAGTTTCCAAAGTATTCACTCTTACAAGGACTCTTCTGTGTGCTTTAGTTTCATGTAGATGGGTTAGTAGAGTGTACCACATAGAGCTTCTGCATGGTCCCTCTGTATGGGCCAGTTGACCCAGAGGTACTGTACCATGACCAGTGCGCCATCCATAGCCTGTATCAGAGCAGAGAGAGAGAGCACAGCTACAGGGCCATACCATCCATCTGAATGCAAGTCTTTCATTCTTAGAAATCTACTCCAGAACCCCACAGGGCTTTCTAAGCTGCCACTCGGCTGTATGAATGGAATCCCCTCTTCACAGCTGCTATGTACAGTAAGACTCTGGGATTGTGGTTGTCAGAGGCTCCTCCAGATTGAATGCAATGTATGTGTGTGTGTGTGTGTGTGTGTGTGTGTGTGTGTGTGTGTGTGTGTGTGTGTGTGAGTGAGAGAGACAGAGAGCACTCTGGTAGCTTTGAAAGTAAATCCCTGGTGTGCGTGGGCTGGGATGGTCAGTAGCGGGGGAGTGAGGAGGTCATGGGAGAGAAGCCCAGGCAGCTTCCAGCCTCTACATCAGGGTTGCTGCCCATCAGCCATCATCACGGGGCCAGAGCAGGGAATGTGATGCCAGGCAGGGCACTGAGGGGAGGCAGTCCCCAGGCTTGTCCTAGAGGTTTTTGGTTTTGGGAGCCGGTAACTTCAGTGCCAGTGAATACATCAGCATGTGTATGGCCCTATCACGAATCAACAGAGATAAAACTGGTCTCTGTGCTATTTTCTCTTATCTTGCATCTGTTCTGAATCTGTTGAGACACAGTCAGTTGTACCAACATATAGAAGGCACTTATAGACATGCAGCAGTGGTCTTATGCTCTGTATGATGCTCATCGTTTTATTTGAATTCAAAGTAAAGCATGTTTCTTCTTGTGAGAAGCTTTGTTGCATTGTGAATAAATGGTAACAACAGAAAACTCAAAAGTGATCACAGAAGATTCCGATTCGACCCTGTCTTGTTGTCTTTATAGAATCACCTCTCAATAGACCACTTTCATGATCCATACCATTTACTGCTCTTAAAAGCAAAGGAGATGTGTATCGGTGCAGCCCTAAGGTCTAACTTTCTGCAGGTCGATAGTGCTTACCATACATGCCGTGACATTACTTGAATAAGTAATCAGCTTGCAGAAGGGAGGGCTAGGTAGTCAGCACTATTGTATTGCAGTAATGTCACTAAAGCACTCTATACCCAGAGCTCTAGTGCTTCTGCTGCTGTTGCTGCAGCCGTAGTTGGAGCCATTTCAAAAACGTTTACAAAGCCAGTTACAAACCTTTAGGAGCTTAATCGTGATTTCCCTACAATCTTTGACACAGAGTTCTACCACTTCCTCTCTCGCCTCCTCACAGCTTTCACATCACCTGTTTGATTCCTAAACTCGGAAGGCTATAGCAGTTTTAGGCTGTTTGACAGTGGGACCGGATATGAGTATAAAGGTTATAGTTTTCTCCCAAGCAGCAGCAGCCGCATAAATTATCTGCTGTGACAGAACAGCCTCCAGAAGCCCTGATCCTCTCCAACATCTGGATTCCCGCAGGCTGGGGGTCTGTGGGGGGATGAGTGTGGCCTTGGGCCCTGGCGGTTCTGTTCAGCTAGCGGTTCTCTTCAGAGGGAGAGTGTGGCGGTGCATGTTAGAGCCTAGCTCTGGCTGAATAATGGAGGAGTAGGAAGGATGCTCAATACCTCAGTCCCCCGGGGGCCACATGACATTACACCCAATTATGCACACTTGCCTTGAATGCTTCTCAACCCAACAGGGAAAAGTGTCCTTTAAAGAAATGAAGAGAAAAGGGAAAAAACGTTTTGATCTATCCTGTATTCAGCTGAGTATCCGCTGTCTCTTACCTCAGTTCCTCCTGTGCTGCTAGCGTTGAGCTTTGTCCCTCCATTTTGAAAGTGTGTGGTGTAGTAGTGATTGTGTATGTACGTACTGTATGTGAACACTAATGTGGTGTCTCTGTCCCTCTGTCTCCCTCTGTGTTCCAGGGTGACTCCCACAGATGGATTGTCAGGGATAGGTGCCACAGGGATAGGCACCGCTGCTTCGTCCGCTGCCATTACAGAAGCTCAGGATTCAGCAGAAGCAGCTGCAGAAGATGCTGCAGCTGCTCGTGCCGCTGCTCGTGCAGGTGCTATGTGTGGTTCTGGTGCTATAGGAGGATGCAGTGTAATGTTTGCCACCTCCACACTCTCGCTGCCCATGACCCAGGGCAAGCCCTCCCTCCGCAGGATCAAGGGCCGCATTCACCGCAGCAAGAGCCTGGACAGCATAGACCTGCTCGACTCCAATGTAAGTTCTAAATGGACTAAAATGTGTGTGTGTGTGCGTGTGCGTGTTTCCGTGTGCATATGCATGTTTTCTTTCTAATGACAGTTTTCTGAGGACATGGATAATATGTCACCCTCAATTTTTCAGCGGCCTTTCTAACTCATGAATAATATACATTATCGTAATGCTGCTTAAATGCTATTCTCTAAACCCCTTGCAGTCAAATTATGAATGTTAGGTCATGAATCTAAACAAACTCTTTAATATTATCAAAGGCAATGAAGAGACGATTTAAAAGGTAAATGGCTTTACTCTTTTCCCTGCCAAAATGGCAAACATGATGACTGTCTTTACTGTACAAATGGGCTTTTCAGTTCATATAAGTGCCTACACGTAAGTTCAAGTAAGTGCGTACAAGGGAATATAAATATGGGTGTGTTATTAAACTAAATCATGAATATTGTTACGTAACTTCATGTTTATCTGGGGACAAATAGTACATTCTTCACGAACAGCAAATTAAGTAGATATTTTGCCCCTGTTTAAAATAATTGTAAATCGGGCCTACTACCTTTTAACTTTTAGGAAAGATAAAACCACTAGCTAGCTGCATTATTGGGTTCCCTTAGGGAGATGGTATTCTAATGGAGTGTGGTGTAAAGCAAAGCTTTGATCTCTGTCTTCAAATAGCAGTTGCTATTTGAACCTCTTCCCTTACCGATACAGGCTGAACTGATTTCTACAGACATATAGACATATATCTCACTGAAAATTGGAAGCCTCCCACTTACTCAGTGATAGTTGTAAGTACACTGCCTTCAGAAATGATTCAACCCCTTACAGCCTGAATTTAGAATGGATTAAATATCCCCTTGAGCATGATGAGGGGGGGGGGGGGGGGTGGAGACAATCACAAAGACAGGTGAAACAGATCAGGGTGTGACTCTGAGAGACAAATTAATCTTTCAGCAGGTTAAGACATAAGGCCAAATATACATTTGATTTGCTTACCAAGACAACATTGAATGTTCCTGAGTGGCCTAGTTACAGTTTTGACTTAAATTGGCATGAAAATGATGGAAAGACTTGCTGTCTAGCAATGATCAACAACCAACTTGACAGAGTTTGAAGAATTTAAAAAAGCTCTTAGAGACTTACCCACAAAGACTCACAGTTGTAATCGCTGCCAAAGATCCTTCTAACATGTATTGATTCATGGGTGTGAATACTTATGTAAATTAGATAGTTCTGTATTTCATTTTCAATACATTTGCAAAAAGGTTCTTAAAACATGTTTTTAATTAGTCATGATGGGGTAGTGTGTGTTGATGGGTGAGAACATATATTTAATCCATTTTGAATTCAGGCTTCAACAAAATGTGGAATACAGTGCCTGGCAAAAGTATTCATCCCCCATGGCGTTTTTCCTATTTTGTTGCATTACAACCTGTAATTTAAAGGGATTTTTATTTGGATTGCATGTAATGGACATACACAAAATAGTCCAAATTGGTGAAGTGAAAAAAATAACTTGTTTAAAAAAATTATTAAAAAAAGAAAACGGAAAAGTGGTGCGTGCATATGTATTCACCCCCTTTGCTATGAAGCCCCTAAATAAGATCTGGAAACAACCAATTACCTTCAGAAGTCACATAATTTGTTAAATAAAGTCCACCTGTTTGCAATCTAAGTGTCACATGATCTGTCATATGATCTCAGTATATATACACCTGTTCTGAAAGGCCACAGAGTCTGCAACACCACTAAGCAAGGGATACCACCAAGCAAGTGGCACCATGAAGACCAAGGAGCTCTCCAAACAGGTCAGGGACAAAGTTGTGGAGAACTACAGATCAGGGCTGGGTTATAAAAAAATATCAGAAACTTTGAACATCCCACAGAGCACCATTAAATCCATTATTAAAAAATGGAAAGAATATGGCACCACAACAAACCTGCCAAGAGAGGGCTGCCCACCAAAATTCACGGACCAGGCAAGGAGGGCATTAATCAGAGAGGCAACAAAGAGACCAAAGATAACCCTGAAGGAGCTGCACAGCGGAGATTGGAGTATTTATCCATAGGACCACTTTAAGCTGCACACTCCACAGAGCTGGACTTTACGCCACAGAGCTGGACTTTAAGCCATTGCATAAAGAAAAGAAATAAGCAAACGTGTTTGGTGTTCGCCAAAAGGCATGTGGGAGACTCCCGAAACATATGGAAGAAGCTACTCTGGTCAGATGAGAATAAAATGTAGCTTTTTGGCCATCAAGGAAAACGCTATCTCTTGCGCAAACCCAACACCTCTGGAACATCATGGTGGTGGCAGCATCATGCTGTGGGTATGTTTTTCATCTGCAGGGACTAGGAAACTGGTCAGAATTGAAGGAATGATGGATGACATTAAATACAGGGAAATTCTTGAGGGAAACCTGTTTCAGTTTTCCAGAGATTTGAGACTGGGACGGAGGTTCACCTTCCAGCAGGACAATGACCCTAAGCATACTGCTAAAGCAACACTCGAGTGGTTTAAGGGGAAACATTTAAAAGTCTTGGAAGGGCCTAGTCAAAGCCCAGACCTCAATCCAATTGAGAATCTGTTGTATGACTAAAAGATTGCTGTACACCAGTGACACCCATCCAACTTGAAGGAGCTGGAGCAGTTTTGCCTTGGAAGAATGGGCAAAATTCCCGGTGGCTAGATGTGCCAAGCTTATAGAGACATACCCCAAGAGACTTGCAGCTGTAATTGCTGCAAAAGGTGGCTCTACAAAGTATTGACTTTGGGGGGTGAATAGTTATGCACGCTCAAGTTTTCATTTTTTTTGTCTTATTTCTTGTTTGTTTCACAATAAAAAATATTTTGCATTTTCAAAGTGTTAGGTATGTTGTGTAAATCAAATGATACAAACCCCCAAAAATCCATTTTAATTCCAGGTTGTAAGGCAACAAAATAGGAACAATGCCAAGGGGGTGAATACTTTCGCAAGCCACTGTAAGTCAAGGGGTGTGAATACTTTCTGAAGGCACTGTATGTTGTTATTATGTGGCCTCTCTCAGGATGGCACACCAGTTATACTAGAAAGCTTGTATGGAAAGGGAATCAGTGCAATGCAGCCTTGGTAATCATTCTCAGCGACACACACACACAAACACACACACACTGCCAGAACACCTTCACTTATGCAATATGTGACTTCTGTCAGTTCAGCATTGAGTTCTGTGAAACCAAAAGCATTCCATATGTCCCTGACTGACTGAGTGAGTGATTTATTCTTCTAAAAAGAGTAATCTGATAAATAGTAAGCTGCTTGAATCAAGCTCTAAAAACCATGACAACCCTGGGATTCTGCAGTAGCTGAGAGCAGCTTGGCTTGGCTGGCAGTGGGTTTCTCCTCTCTGGTCATCTCATATGAATTGCTCTGAATGGGGAGAGGGGGATGGGTGTCGGAAAAGCAACCACCGGTTTATGAAGTGAGAGCATGCCAACTTGCCACTAATGCACAATAAGACTGCTTTTTAGGGCCACTGGAACACACAGGACATTTCATGCATTAAAACAGCCAACTCTCTTACATAGCCAACATTTTGTAACATTCACCTTACATAAATACACACAGATTTGCACTTGCTTTAGACACCTGTCATGAGACATCTTGTGTTTACTGTGCCACCCTCACTAGAATCCCCTTGATACAAACACAGACATTACCCAGTAGAAGAGGAGCCTCAACTAACAGCTGTATCTGCTTATTTTGTGTTTTTGATGAGGATGTCATTGGGAGATCATGTATTTTGGTAAGGGCTCATCATTCGGCACCTCCACAGCAGCCAGCCTGTCCTCATGTGTCTGGGTAGGGGCTCATTATTCGCCACCTACACAGCAGCCGGCCTGTTGTCTGTGCATGAGAGGGACTCATTATGATTAAATTTAGAAAAGCACCATTTGCATTTTACAGAAGTTAATCCATTATTGATGTGGTGGAGCTGGAGGTGGCAGTAATGGACCAGCCGTTGGCCTAGGTGGCACAGAGCAGCATGGCTATCCTGAGTGGATACACATTCATGCTCTCACTCACACACATACTGTTAGGTTCTGACAAACAGTGAAAAACTAACAGACAACTAGTCAAAGCTCAAAACAAGTTTATTCAAACCAAGTTTATTCACTCAATGGGTAAACCGCTGAAAAGACAAAGCCATGTTTCGACCAGCACAAGTATTTATACTCCTCCTTGCACATTTAGACAGCCAATACATATTTGTTGCTAGTCAGGAAGCTAAGTGAAGTGTGTAATAAAGCTATTTCTTCTCCCTTCATCTGACCTGACCTCGGCCCCCATTCCTCACTAATCCATAGCTATCCAACCTTATCAGTGACCGCAGCCAAGTGATTGCCTTGTCCCTCACTTAGTAACTTTCCAGACCCATACTTCTTATCCAACCTCCATTGACCCCACCATACACATTCCTCATACATGTAATCATTAATTTCTAGTATAGCAAGCTACAATCCAGCAATACACTCACACTAGTGTTGCACGTTATACCGAAACTTCTGTGCTTTTTTTCGATTCTAGAACATGAAAAACGATTTGGTACTAGAATTTTTGTTACTTTCGGTACTTCTGTCAAACGTGTCTCACGCCGTCTACTGATTGAGAGCGTATCAAGTCTGTCTATCAGCGCAGCCATTGTCACTTCCTCATTGCTAGCTCTAGCCTGCCATGAAGAACCACTGAACTCACTGGGAGCCTGGGCTGCATTACCACTTATGCAGTACAGAAGTTAACACACTTGAATAATGCGACACGGCCGAAATGTTGAAACGGCTAATTACTGTTCCTCTAAACAATGTCCAGTACAGGCTAGAACACCACAATGCAAGAAGATACCGGTAGCTTCCAGCTTTGTAGGCTAGATTTCCTTGCTAGCTTACAGATGAAGCCAACATCAATTCACTAGAGTACCTTGTTTGTGATTATATGCAAACTATAACGCAAAAATATAGCTGATTACAAAGCTGATTGTCACCAAAATCTGTATTCATTCACTTAGTCTCCCCCAACCTCATGTCTCTCCCAGTCAAGATTATCTTTGCTCAAGCCTTGAACAGACTCTGTGTGAATGACGTCATGGGTCTTAAAGAGATTGCTTCTTCTATGCAAACGTTGTTGATCAGTACAATAAAATAAGTCCCAACTGGAAGGTAAACAGATTGTTTTTCATCTGTAGCCCCATGAAATCAACAAAACAAGATCAGTAATTCAATGCATCCACACACCTGAATTGTGAATAGACCTACAGTAGGCTACATCTTGAGTTACCCATATTATCAATAGATTTACCATTCAAATAAATGATTACCATTATGTTGTTATGTAGTTAGATTGCAAAAAAAAACAGTGTTGAATTGATTGTATGATTGTTTAATTGATTAATTAATGCATACATTCAAAATCCCAACATTTCAGATGTAATGATATTGAACTCAAAAGATCTGTCTGGATCAAGTGCCATTCTGTGATTTTGACTAATACGCCTTCTTTTTTTGCTGTGGTATCGTTTTGGTATCAAGTATCGTGATGGTATCGAGTATTGTGATACTAAACCTGGTATCAGTATCGAAGTCAAAATTAATAGCTCTATTAATGCTGTAATTTCATATAGGCCTACAGTTTTAACGGCTGAAGTTAATTTTGACTTTATTGGTGTGTGTGCAAAAAAGAGTCTGAGTGACAGGGTAAGTGTTCCCCAGAGCCTCAATGGCCTTCCTGTTACACCCTGCCAGCCAGGCCCTTGGAGGGTTGCCTATTCTTCAGTCATGAACACAATACAAGGACTTTATGTCCTGGTGATTGTATGGCTCCACTGAACACAATTTTGAGGTTTCCTTGACTAGCGATGGGACACCCTTACATTGAAGAAGTGTGTAAAAGGAATACCCACAGCGAACCATTTAAACCACATAACTAACTCTCTATCTCCCTTTTTGTATTCCCTCCCTAGGGGTCGTATACTCCTCAAATAGGAGGGGAATGTTTCAGATGTTACATGTAATTCAGAGAGAAAATCTATTGCTCAAGATGGAGGAGGAGGTTTTAGCCCAAGGCCTAGCCTGGCTATCTATGCTGGCAGTCAGTGTTCTTCACTGAAAGATTTGGAGCACCATATCACTATCACAAATGAGATTGTAAGAGAGAGGTAGATGTCAGAGAACTGAGAGAGAGAGAGATAGAGAGAGAGAGAAAGAGAGATGTAGATGTCAGAGAACCGAGAGAGAGAGATAGAAAGAGAGAGGTAGATGTCAGAGAACCGAGAGAGAGAGATAGAGAGAAAGAGAGAGGTAGATGTCAGAAAACTGAGAGAGAGAGAGAGAAATTATTCAGACCCCTTGACTTTTTCCACATTTTGTTTACGTTACAGCCTTATTCTAAAATGAATTCAATTATTTTTTTCCTCATCAATCTACACACAATACCCCATAATGACAAAGATTTATTAGAAATAAAAAATGGAAATATCACATTTGCATAAGAATTCAGACCCTTTACTCACCTTTGGCAGTGATTACAACCTTGAGTCTTCTTGTGTATGACGCTACAAGCTTGGCACACTTGTATTTGGGGAGTTTCTCCCATTCTTCTCTGCAGATCCTCTCAAGCTCTCAGTTTGGATGGGGAGCGTCGCTGCACGGCTATTTTCAGGTCTCTCCAGAGATGTTGGATATGGTTCAAGTCCGGGCTCTGGCTGGGCCAATCAAGGACATTCAGAGACTTGTCCCGAAGCCACTCCTCTTGTCTTGGCTGTGTGCTTAGGTTTTCCCCAGTCTGAGGTCCTGAATGCTCTGGAGCAGGTTTTCATCAAGGATCTCTCTGTACTTTGCACCGTTCATCTTTACCTTGGTCCTGACTAGTCTCCCACTCCCTGCCACTGAAAAACATCCCCACAGCATGATGCTGCCACCACCATGCTTCACCATAGAGATGGTTCCAAGTTTCCCCCAGACGTGACACTTGGCATTCAGGCCAAAGAGTTTAATCTTGGTTTCATCAGACCGGAGAGTCTTGTTTCTCATGGTCTGAGAGTCCTTTAGATGCCTTTTGGCAAATTCCAAGCGGGCTGTCACGTGCCTTTCACTGAGGAGTGGCTTCTGCCTGGCCACTCTACCATAAAGGCCTGATTGGTGGAGTATTGCAGAGATGGTTGTCCTTCAGGAAGGTTCTCCCATCTCCACAGAGGAACTCTGGAGCTCTGTCAGAGTGACTATTGAGTTTTTGGTCACCTCCCTGGCCAAGGCCCTTCTCAATTGCTCAATTTGGCCGGGTGGCCAGCTCTAGGAAGAGTCTTGGTGGTTCCAAACTTCTTCCATTTAAGAATGAGGTAGGCCATCGTGTTCTTGGGGACCTTCAATGCTGCAGAATATTTTTGGTACCCTTCCCCAGATTTGTGCCTTGACACAATCCTGTCTCAGAGCTCTGACATGCACTGTCAACCGTGGGACCTTATATAGACAAGTGTGTGCCTTTCCAAATAATTTCCTATCAATTAAATTTACTCCAGGTGGACTCCAATCAAGTTGTAGAAACAGGATGCACCTGAGCTCAAGTCTCATAGAAAAGGGTCTGAATACTTATGTAAATAAGGTATCTGTTTTTTATTTTGAATACATTTGCAAAAAATCTAAAAAGCTGTTTTCACTTTGTCATTATGGGGTATTGTGTGTAGATTGTTGACGATTTTTTCCCCCCATTTTAGAATAAGGCTGTAACGTAACAAATGTGGAAAAAGTCTGAATACTTTCCGAATGCACTGTATATACCAGTCAAATGTGAATTAGATTAAATTTGGATTAGATATTTCTATAGAATGTTCCAGATATGATTTTACTGAATTTACCTGAATCGAGGGATCAGAGATAGAGGGAATGGAAGGTAATCACAATGATTCTATATGATTTCCTATTCAAAGCTGAGTCATCCTTCAATCAGGCTACTCTTCAAAGACACTCAAGAGAAGATATTTATAATAGTATCTCCATCTCTTCTTCCTCGCTACATCACTTCATGTTCTCTCCCCATATTTCAATAGCATCCCCTGCCTACCAGGCACTATCCCCTCTTGTTTTCCAACTCAGGACTATCACAATGGCACAGGACAATATGAGACAGTTTTCATTTCACTTCACTGAGTTCATAGCCATTGCATTAGCTTCTTCACATGCAGTCGCCGCATTAGCATCCATTTTCTCCCTCACGTAGCCCAGGACCATTGTAATAGAGGTTTACGAACGGGAGTCAAAAACATGAATAATTGATGAAGAAAATGATCTACTCCATAATGCAGTGTTTTTCTTGCGGTTCTAGTTATTTTTGTAAATGTTAGCTGAGGAGAAAGAAAGGTCCTTTAGCGCTGGAGCCTCCAGAAGGCGTATGCAGTAAGAAGGAGGCAGTTTGGAGATGTAACTCACCTGGGAATGCTGTTATTAATTATTCAGGGAAAACCTACGGCTCCCCCATTTGTCTTCTAATCCAAAGCAGCTGCCAATGTCTGGCAGCCCTGAAGCAGAGAGGATCGATTATATAGAACAATGCCATGGAACTGAAACGGACTCTCCCTGAGACTAATGAGCTGAGAGGGGAGATTTGTGATCAGTTTATGTCTTCAGGTATACTGTACTTACCTTTGGACAAAGGAGCAGCTTTTCAAGACTCATTAAGGAGGTTGTCGAGAAATGTTCCACATGTCATTGAGCGTTATTGACTTGTCTGTTCTGTACACGAAGAGCCTTCATTTTAACCCCAAACAACCACTGCTCCCCGGGCGTCGATTAAGGCAGCCCCCCTCACCTTTCTGATTCAGCAGGGTTGGGTTAAATGCAGAAGACTCATTTAAGTTGAATGCATTGTTGTGCAACTCTTTTCAGACTCTTCGCCTGTGTATGATAATTAGGAGGTACAGTAAACATAGGCAGAGCCCCTTTGTACCGGAGTGCGAAGTCTAGGACAAACAGTGGTTACCCGAACCAATGGTTACCCGAACTATTTGCATTGTGTGCCCCCCCAACCCCTCTTTTACGCTGCTGCTACTCTCTGTTTATCTTATATGCATAGTCACTTTAACTATACATTCATGTACATACTACCTCAATTGGCCCGACCAACCAGTGCTCCCGCACATTGGCTAACTGGGATATCTGCATTGTGTCCCACCTCCCGCCAACCCCTCCTTTTACGCTACTGCTACTCTGTTCATCATATATGCATAGTCACTTCAACCATACCTACATGTACATACTACCTCAATAAGCCTGACTAACCGGTGCCTGTATATAGCCTTGCTACTCTTATTTTCAAATGTATTTTTACTGTTGTTTTATTTCTTTACTTACCTACACACACACACACACACACACACACACACACACACACACACACACACACACACACACACACACACACACACACACACACACACACAAACAGAAAAATGCACACACACACACACACATACCTTTTTTTCGCACTATTGGTTAGAGCCTGTAAGTAAGCATTTCACTGTAAGGTCTACACTTGTTGAATTCGGCGCACGTGACAAATATACTTTGATTTGATTTGGTAAACACAGTGTAGTGAGATGACTGATAACTGCAACTGCCTTTGTCTGCAATGATTCTATTCTGCAGGTGATGAAAACTCCCTGCATACTCCAGTGAGAGAGCCTAGCGCAGAGAGAGACAGAGGGGAGAGAGATGAGGAATGGATGAGAGGTGTAGGGTGATGAATGAGAGGGAGGAGTAGAGGTTATAACATGGATACAGTTTATGGGGGATGAGAGAAAAAAGGGCTGCAGAGTGTTCGGAATAGATGGAAGATATTTCCCATGTGTAGGCAGACCCACACACTCATCTTATTACTCACAACTCCCACATGGCTGGGACTTTGTTCTTAGAAAACAACAGTCAGTGGAAAAACTGCAATGTATATCAGGGTTAAGGCCTTTCTTACCTCATTGGTCTTGAGGGTGCTTGTATGAGTGTGCAGACGTGTGCATATACAGTGGGGAGAACAAGTATTTGATACACTGCCGATTTTGCAGGTTTTCCAACTTACAAAGCATGTAGAGGTCTGTAATTTTTATCATAGGTACACTTCAACTGTGAGAGACGGAATCTAAAACAAAAATCCAGAAAATCACATTGTATGATTTTTAAGTAATTAATTTGCATTTTATTGCATGACATAAGTATTTGATACATCAGAAAAGCAGAACTTAATATTTGGTACAGAAACCTTTGTTTGCAATTACAAAGATCATACGTTTCCTGTAGTTATTGACCAGGTTTGCACACACTGCAGCAGGGATTTTGGCCCACTCCTCCATACAGACCTTCTCCAGATCCTTCAGGTTTCGGGGCTGTCGCTGGGCAATACGGACTTTCAGCTCCCTCCAAAGATTTTCTATTGGGTTCAGGTCTGGAGACTGGCTAGGCCACTCCAGGACCTTGAGATGCTTCTTACGGAGCCACTCCTTAGTTGCCCTGGCTGTGTGTTTCGGGTCGTTGTCATGCTGGAAGATCCAGCCACGACCCATCTTCAATGCTCTTACTGAGGGAAGGAGGTTTTTGGCCAAGATCTCGCGATACATGGCCCCATCCATCCTCCCCTCAATATGGTGCAGTCGTCCTGTCCCCTTTGCAGAAAAGCATCCCCAAAGAATGATGTTTCCACCTCCATGCTTCACGGTTGGGAGGGTGTTCTTGGGGTTGTACTCAACCTTCTTCTTCCTCCAAACACGGCGAGTGGAGTTTAGACCAAAAAGCTCTATTTTTGTCTCATCAGACCACATGACCTTCTCCCATTCCTCCTCTGGATCATCCAGATGGTCATTGGCAAACTTCAGACGGGCCTGGAAATGCGCTGGCTTGAGCAGGGGGACCTTGCATGCGCTGCAGGATTTCAATCCATGACGGTGTAGTGTGTTACTAATGGTTTTCTTTGAGACTGTGGTCCCAGCTCTCTTCAGGTCATTGACCAGGTCCTGCCGTGTAGTTATGGGCTGATCCCTCACCTTTCTCATGATCATTGATGCCCCACGAGGTGAGATCTTGCATGGAGCCCCAGACCGAGGGTGGTTGACCGTCATCTTCAACTTCTTCCAT
Organism: Salvelinus alpinus; assembly: GCF_045679555.1. Classification (NCBI taxonomy): domain Eukaryota; kingdom Metazoa; phylum Chordata; class Actinopteri; order Salmoniformes; family Salmonidae; genus Salvelinus; species Salvelinus alpinus. Next base: position 33,570,648 of record NC_092090.1, read on the forward strand.
TTTCTAATAATTGCGCCAACAGTTGTTGCCTTCTCACCAAGCTGCTTGCCTATTGTCCTGTAGCCCATCCCAGCCTTGTGCAGGTCTACAATTTTATCCCTGATGTCCTTACACAGCTCTCTGGTCTTGGCCATTGTGGAGAGATTGGAGTCTGTTTGATTGAGTGTGTGTACAGGTGTCTTTTATACAGGTAACAAGTTCAAACAGGTGCAGTTAATACAGGTAATGAGTGGAGAACAGGAGGGCTTCTTAAAGAAAAACTAACAGGTCTGTGAGAGCCGGAATTCTTACTGGTTGGTAGGTGATCAAATACTTATGTCATGCAATAAAATGCAAATTAATTACTTAAAAATCATACAATGTGATTTTTTTGATTTTTGTTTTAGATTCCGTCTCTCACAGTTGAAGTGTACCTATGATAAAAATTACAGACCTCTACATGCTTTGTAAGTAGGAAAACCTTCAAAATCGGCAGTGTATCAAATACTTGTTCTCCCCACTGTATATATGTATGTGTACGCACGTGTGTGTGTGTGTGTTTGTGAGCGTTCACCTGTATTACAGGTGTAAACATCTAGAATAGGTGTTAGAACAACCCCACAGTAAGCTGATTATTGCTGAACAATCCGTCTAATTAACACAATGGAGCTTTACGCTTTAGGGTCACAGGCATCTCTTAGTGCAGATCACTGCGCTGATACACTGCCAATAACCCCAGTTAGCCTAGTAAACCCAGTCAGTCACGCCGTGTGTGTGTGTGTGTGTGTGTGTGTGTGTGTGTGTGTGTGTGTGTGTGTGTGTGTGTGTGTGTGTGTGTGTGTGTGTGTGTGTGTGTGTGTGTGTGTGTGTGTGTGTGTGTGTGTGTGTGTGTGTGTGTGTGTGTGTGTGTGTGTGTGTGTGTGTGTGTGTGTGTGTGTGCGTGTGTGTGTGTTGGGACTGTAGCCTGTCTGTGTTGCTTTGGCTGATTCTGTCGTGTCAGAGGCCCAGCTGTGGAGCAGTCAGGTGCCTCCCGCTCCAGGGTAGCCCAACTGCACGCATCCAACCTCCAACACACGGGAACACACATTTATGAACAAGCGTATATGCATGCACACACGCACATGATCACACCACACTACCTTTGCCACACATGCAGCCGATGCCAATTTCACTCAGGTCTCTTTTTATCATAATATAATAAATATAGCTCATGGAAATACACTAGATCTATGAGTAAATCATTGCATTCATCCTTGTCTGGTGCATTAGGGGTAGATGAAGTGCTTGGTGTCTGCTGAACACAGGAGAACAAGCACAAAAATAAACAAACAAACAATGGCGGGCGGCACATGGAGTCTGGATTAGCTGGCAGCCTTTCAAATTGACCACAGATGCGCCGTTACTCTGCTCCGAAGCCTCTAGGGTCCCTGCAAATGCATGTGTTATTGTCACTGATACCTACCTAACAAGTGGTGCATTATTAAGCTGTAATCATGTGGTTTGTAACATTGAGAGGCACACAGGCACATCACACCCACACTTTACACACACACTGTAGAATGTCCTGTGGATAATGCTATCCGTAGTCATAGCCAAACCCTTATTTAAAATTGTTTTCATTTGCTTTGGTGCTATTTTCACCAGTATGTGGTGAATTTTCTAAACTTTTAGTACAAAACTCTAAACTGGTTACACTTGCAACACAGCAAGTCTCATATTCAAAACATTTTATTGTGAATTAATTTAGTTTGAAGTCATCTTTGACCACAAAACCATTGATTTAATCACCAAAACACAATATAATGATATCTTCTCAATGTAGTTATTTTAATAACCAGTTAATCCAATAGCAAAAAATGCAAGATGCATGTTTCAAAATTGCCCTTTCAATGTAATATGCTACAGTCCAGTAAATTACAGTACATTACACTGTTTTCACATTAGGTAATACACTTTCACTACCCATTAAAATGAACTGAACATCACATTTCCATAATTTATGTCCCAAGGTGTGATCATTGAAGACATATTTTACAGTCATTGATGCAAAAAATAAATGTATTGTTCAGATATAATTACAACATAGGTGTACTGTAATCAAATGAAATAAATGAAAGAAACAAAGTTTATCAGGCATTACCTTGCATCAAGCCTGTCTTGAACATTTGGCCATAGGTTCTCATCGACATCATTGTTCATGCACCTGGGGAAAAACCTTTTGGCATGGCGAATCTAAGCCTGACAGGTCTGGATTGATGTTATTGCATGCCTCATCCATGGCTGAAGGAGGGTGGTACGCTCATGGGACAATCTCTATTATCGTAATCATGTATTGTATTTTACCTCATTTCATTGTACTTACAGTTGAAGTCGGAAGTTTACATACACTTAGGTTGGAATCATTAAAACTCGTTTTTCAACCACTCCATACATTTCTTGTTAACAAACTATAGTTTTGGCAAGTTGGTTAGGACATCTACTTGGTGCATGACATAAGTAATTTTTCCAACAATTGTTTACAGACAGATTATTTCACTTATAACTCACTGTATCACAATTCCAGTGGGTCAGAAGTTATATACGCTAAGTTGACTGTGCCTTTAAACAGCTTGGAAAATTCCAGAAAATTATGTCATGGCTTTAGAAGCTTCTGATAGGCTAATTGACATAATTTGAGTCAATTGGAGGTGTACCTGTGGATGTATTTCAAGGCATACCTTCAAACTCAGTGCCTCTTTGCTTGACATCATGGGGAAATCAAAAGAAATCAGCCAAGACCTCAGGAAAAGAAATGTAGACCTCTACAAGTCTGGTTCATCCTTGGGAGAAATTTCCAAATGCCTGAAGGTACCACGTTCATCTGTACAAACAATAGTACGCAAGTATAAACACCATGGGACCGCGCAGCCGTCATACCGCTCAGGAAGGAGACGCGTTCTGTCTCCTAGAGATGAACGTACTTTGGTGCAAAAGTGCAAATCAATCCCAGAACAACAGCAAAGGACCTTGTGAAGATGCTGGAGGAAACAGGTACAAAAGTATCTATATCCACAGTAAAACGAGTCCTATATCGACATAACCTGAAAGGCCGCTCAGCAATGAAGAAGCCACTGCTCCAAAACCACCATAAAAAAGCCAGACTACGGTTTGCAACTGCACATGGGGACAAAGATCGTACTTTTTGGAGAAATGTCCTCTGGTCTGATGAAACAAAAATAGAACTGTTTGGCCATAATGATCATCGTTATGTTTGGAGGAAAAAGAGGGAGGCTTGCAAGCTGAAGAACAACATCCCAACCGTGAAGCACGGGGGTGGCAGCATCATGTTGTGGGGGTGCTTTGCTGCAGGAGGGACTGGTGCACTTCACAAAATAGATGGTTTCATGAGGAAAGAAAATTATGTGGATATATTGAAGCAACATCTCAAGACATCAATCAGGAAGTTAAAGCTTGGTCACAAATGGGTCTTCCAAATGGACAATGACCCCAAGCATACTTCCAAATTTGTGGCAAAATGGCTTAAGGACAACGAAGTCAAGGTGTTGGAGTGGCCATCAAAAAGCCCTGACCTCAATCCTATAGAAAATTTGTGTGCAGAACTGAAAAAGCGTGTGCGAGCAAGGAGGCCAACAAACCTGACTCAGTTACACCAGCTCTGTCAGGAGAAATGGGCCAAAATTCACCCAACTTATTGTGGGAAGCTTGTGGAAGGCTACCCGAAACGTTTGACCCAAGTTAAACAATTTAAAGGCAATGCTACCCAATACTAATTGAGTGTATGTAAACTTCTGACCCACTGGGAATGTGATGAAAGAAATAAAAGCTTACATAAATCATTCTCTCTATTATTCTGACATGTCACTTTCTTAAAATAAAGTGGTGATCCTAACTGACCTAAGACAGGGAATTTTTACTAGGATTAAATGTTAGGAATTGTGAAAAACTGAGTTTAAATGTATTTGGCTTAGGTGTATGTAAACTTCTGACTTCAACTGTATGGATTGTAGACTCAAATTGTGTAGTTGAATGAACATATCAAACAAATTGAGCAAACACATAATTTGAAATTGTCAAAAAATGTGCCTACGTTTTCTCATTTTGGAGTTTAGTTTGGGCCAACTGAAAACGTTCAGGTAACACTTTGACTGAAAAGTTCCGTAAACTAAATAAAGGCTGTGGAACCATTTACTCAATAGTAATTAGATGAAACAACTAGATTAGTGGGTGTTTTTACAGTGTATGAGCATGTATTGCAATGTGAAACATGTTTAATTTCTAGATGAAACACAGACTGACTATGATTTTGCCTTTTTGATGATCTGTTTTGAGTTTTGTACTAAGTTGTGAAAATGTACCAGTACAGAAAAAAATGGTATACAGAGGCCTACCTCCTTCCCCCACAGGAGCTGTTTACCCTTGACATCACATTGTCCTTCTATTAATTTGCACATACAGCGTACACACACACACACACACACACACACACACACACACACACACACACACACACACACACACACACACACACACACACACGATTATACACTACTGTTCAAAAGTTTGGGGTCACTTAGAAATGTCCTTGTTTTTGAAAGAAAATCAAACATTTTTGTCCATTAAAATTACATCAAATTGATCGGAAATACAGTGTAGACATTGTTAATGTTGTGAATGACTATTGTAGCTGTAAATGGCTGATTTTTTATGGAATATCTACAAAGGCGTACAGAGGCCATTTATCAGCAACCATCACTCCTGTTTTCCAATTGTCACGCCTGCTCCCGCTCCCCCTCCCTGGCGCTCGAAGGCGCCAGGCTCCCCAGCATTACGCACTCCTGCCACCATCGTTAAGCATACCTACATTCCCTCGCATACCTACAGACCCCAAACTTTTGAACGGTAGTGTATATACACACACCTATACACAAACGATCAAGCCTGCGCTCATCTCTGTCGTGTTCAGCCATGTCTGAATCCCTCTAACCACTCTTACGATAATGGTATTATTGTGACCTTTTCCACACAAGGTTAGGCTCATTTCATTTGAAGTCAGACAATTCAGAAAATGTATTTGACATTAAAAAAAAATATTATAATAATTTAAGTTATTTTTACACAGTGGGATTTTTTTTCAATTCATACATGGTGAGTTAAGATGGATTTGACCCTAACCCTGTGTCCATGATTATCCTTACCTATCTTTTAAGCGGATTTCACAAATGATCAGGTGCCACAATCAGAGAGTTTCTCTGCAGGTTTATTTCCCTTTTTTCTGATTGGCTGGTGAACATAATAACGTAGGCTACAGCTTAAGAGTTTTCCTTTTTTCTCCCCAAGTCTCGTATCTTCCATTATATACTAGCCAGTGGTGTTGCGTTGCCAACCTCAGTACACAACGAAGCTGGAATGGAGCTTCACTGGCCAGGAACAGTATATGATTGGCCTCCCTGGTACTATTCAGACCTATATCAAAGAGAAAGAGAATAGCCCTTAAGTGTGCTCTACTGCCAGTGCTCCTCCATACTGCAAATTATTCCCTGGAGGTGCTCTATCACCCCTGTGTTGCATGAGCTCTCATTACAGCCCTTATAGATGTTTCCTTTTTAATGAAGATAAGCGTAATCCATTAGGTGCTTAAAGACACCACCATTTCTCACAGAGAAACAGAACAGACTCTCTCTCTTCTCTCTCTCTCTCTCGTGTTTCTAATGTTTGGTCCTTCCTCTCAGTGTAACTATTCATTTCTAATGGTGCCGGGAAGGTCACGACAGGCAAGGAATTAGAGCAGAGATTCTATAGATAGCATGACGATCTAGGTATTGATCTGCACATTATAGAGTCTGCTGATCAGCACTTTATACAGGCAGCCAGACAGTGCAGAGGGGTTGATGTTTGTATAGTTTTGCTTGAGAGAGACGGAAGCTTATTCCAAGCCATGACTACAGCCCCACCCTGTGCCTTGGTATTGATAGAAGTGGGCAGGGCCGTCCGATAGTGTGCGTGTGGCTGTGTGTTTGTTTACAGAGGTAGGGGCTGCAGAAAATAGCTGTACGGTACTATATCCAAGCTGTAACAGACAGTACAGTAGTTTGCCCTGCAGTGTTTTCCAATTCTACGGACCACTAGGATTAATTGTGTTGATCAAAGTGGTCCGGATGACAGCATGGCTCCCTGTCAGTGTTGGGGAGTAGTGAACAACTAGTAATTAAACTACATTTTACAGTAGCTTGGTGGTAGTTCAACACAATTCAAATCTAGGTAGTGTTTCCAGTAGTTAATTACTTTTTCTTTGCCATGTAGCAGTGTAGGTAACGACTTGTACTACAGACACCTTTTTTTGCAAAAATAAAATAAAATAATTTCACTTTCGGGATCTGATCTGCCTAATTCTCACTTGAAACATAGCTTTTGTGTTTTATACGCTAAATTACACATTTCGCTAACATATGACCCCAAAGTGAACAGTTCTTGCACTTTGTAGTCTATGACATTTACATATGCTAATTTATCACAAAGTAGTTTGGATGTAGTGAACTACATTTTTCTTAAGGGTTGCTTTAGTGTAGCTTAACTTCTAACAGTGAAGTAATTGGTAGCTTGGTAAACTATATTTTCAGAGTAGCTTCCCAACACTGCTCCCTATAGGCATGTGTGTTTTCAATGGTATGGCACTGGAGGAGGCAAGCCCTCTTGCCACGCCCTTCCAGTGTCTTTCCGGCACCTTCCCTGTTGGGAGACTAATGGAGCCCAGTTGAGGGTAATAAGTCAATCAAGTGTGTGATTGGCTGGACAATCAGCCCCAACAGTTGATTAGGCTGCTGCTGCTCCAATTTGGGGGAGGAGAGGACTGGCGACAGCAGCAGATGTGTTGAGACTGAAATACTCAGGTTAAGATAATGTTTGGTATTTTAAGTTTCTTATTTGTAGGCATTTCTGTTGGGCAATTATGAAATAAAACCTAAGTTTTAACTAGGGTTGGGTGATGTCTGGAATGGCCCATCATCCCGTTGACCTATCCAAACATTGTTGATATATGATTGTATCATCTGTTTATTTATTTGTTTTACCTGTGGGAGTGTGTTGTGTTGCCTAGCAATGCAGTAAAGGATCTGTAAAGCAGCATGTGTCATGCACAAACCACTGATTTTTAAAGTCTAATCATTAGACTACAATGTGGAAATCATCTTACCAATATTGTATTTTCTTGTGTGCGTATAAATATAAACCATCATATGGTGATATGTAGTAACTTTGAATGGGGATTTGGAACCAAATGTTGTAGGCTTACACTACAGTGTCACGTCTGCTCCCACTCCCCCTCTCTAGTGCTCGAGGGCGCCAGGCTGCTCTTCATTACGCACACCTGTCACCATCGTTACCCGCATCAGCGCTTGATTTGACTCACCTAGACTCCATCACTTTGATTGCCTCCCCTATATCTGTATTCCTCAGTTTCATCCCGGTGTCAGCATTAATGTTGTTATATTTCCCTTGTCCAGGTTTTGTTTCATGTCTGTTATTTATAAAATATTCACTCTGTGTATTTGCTTCTCGTCTCCCAGTGTCTGTCCTCACAGAATGCTGACACCATATTGGAAGCATCGGTGAGTTTTTTATTTATATTTTTTGTTGTTGGTTGGTGACGTCTGGGTGCCGCTGCCGAAAGAACCGGGGATGCCTTAGCTGGCTCGAGAGGTTTTCTTGCCTCGGGAGTCTGCCGAGCCAACCATGTCAGGTCTTGGTCAACGTCGCCATCCTAGTGTAGGCATCTGTGAAAAAAGCATTCTGTCTGAACGTGTTTTCAGTAGGCCTACAGCAGGTAATATTGTTACTCCAGTCTATCAAAGACAGAAAAGGTGAACATGCTTGTGTTCCTTCCCAGAAACCTTTAGGTAGGTTAATGAAAAGGAAAATGGTCAATGGTTTTTCATTGCAATTTCAAAGCCTGTGTTCACAGATGCGTCTTATTCGAAATAAATGTAGTCTAGGCTAGAATTTTCTGTTGTGTGCCTTAAAATTATTTGCTCTGTCATTTATTTGGTTAATTTCGTACATATTTTGTTTACTTTGTTTTGTGATTTGTAGCCTATCCAAATGTGGGTTATTCCTTTTATTGGCAACATGTATTTTTTTGTTCCTGCATATTGAAAGTGCTGCTGTGGGAGCTTATGTAATGCCCGTTGCACAATTCAAGGATATGAATAAACACTAACGCAATAATGTAAATATCTGTTTAGTAGTTTAACTTGTACAAGTAACATTTACTGCTAATTTTATTGACAGTAGCCTGGTGTAGGCCTATATTATTGGCCATTTTTTGGTTTGCAATGATTTTCCGACGGCACACTTTGTTTAATTTAAAGCTTTGGTCAGGTGGAGGCCAGAAACTTAGGTTTGTTTAAACTTCCCATTTTGATTATTCTATCTTGCAATTGTTGGCGCTCTCTCGCTCATTACCATATGTTTTTATTTAGGCTATTCACAAACAACCCGAGCCCCACATTTTTTGCAAAGTAAATAATTTAGGTTTGTTTAAACTTGCCTGTTTTGCATGTTATTTTGGCATTAATGTCACTTATCATTTTTCAAACAATGTACAAAAAATATATAATTGAGTTAATAAAGCCACACACAAACAGGGTCTCTTTTTTTGGAGGTGCCTTTTGCAAAAACAAATGCAGGTGTTTCTGTGGTGGTGGGGCAAGCCAGCAGAAAGTACGGAGCGTTGCGTGATTGGCTCAGCGTTCTGTCACTCAGACTACGTCACCGCCAAGTCTAAAGTTAGACCTAAAAAATTCTATCCCCTTGGGTGCTGCCACAGAGTTACATTAGAAGTGCTCAAGGTCATTGGCCACAGATAAAATGACGTCAAATCATGTTATATGTACAGTAGCTTTGATTGGACTGTCAACATCATACTTTCTAAATCTTAGCTAGCCGTCATGAATCAAGTCGATAATCTACTGGCAAATACCTCTTAATCCTTGTCATATGAAGAGAAATTATAGTTAAAACGCTCATCGGCCATTGGACATTAACATTACACAAGTTAGAAATCGCAAATTCAACAATTAGTGGTTTGGAAGGAATCAGTGACAGTGGCTGTGTGGTCCCAAATCTGGGATTAAGGGTCTCTTTTCCAAATTTAAAACGATAAACATTCAACAATGGCCATGCTGGCAATGAAGCGTGATTTGTGCCGCGCTCAAAACAACTTAACTTGGACCTGCGAAAACTTTACTTCAGTGAGTTCAAGACAACTGGGATGTCGGGAATAAACGAGCTCCGACTGGGAAAATAAGTTTTGAATGGTCATCCAACTCGGAATTGTAATTCCGGCATCTATCTAGCGCTACGACCTAAAGATGAATGACGTCATGATTCGACCTTGTTTTTTCCCCTAAATTCCCAGTTGTTTTGAAAGCATCATAAATCCAGAGAATGCCAAATTTGGACAATTTTCCCACGAAGGACCGCCACGCCACCTTCCTGTTCAAGGTGAGTCCAATGTATTGTATGCTGCTGCATAAATGATGTAATATGCCAGGGAGATGCAGTTGAAGTCGGAAGTGTACATATACTTAAGTTGGAGTCATTAAAACTCATTTTTCAACCACTCTCCACAAATTTCTTAACAAACTATAGTTTTGGAAAGTCGGTTAGGACATCTACTTTGTGCATGACGCAAGTAATTTTTACATCAATTGTTTACAGACAGATTATGTCACTTATAATTCACTGTATTACAATTCCAGTGGGTCAGAAGTTTACATACACTAAGTTGACTGGGCCTTTAAACAGCTTAGAAAATTCCAGAAAATTATGTCATAGCTTTAGAAGCTTCTGATAGGCTAATTGACATCATTTGAGTCAATTGGAAGTGTACTGTGGATGTATTTCAAGGCCTACCTTCAAACTCAGTGCCTCTTTGCTTGACATCATGGGAACATTTTTAAAAATCAGCCAAGACCTCAGAAATATTTTTTTAGACCTCCACAAGTCTGGTTCATCGTTAGGAACAATTTCCAAATGCCGGAAGGTACCACGTTCATCTGCACAAACAATAGTACGCAAGTATAAACACCATGGGACCACGCAGCCGTCATACCGCTCAGGAAGGAGATGCGTTCTGTCTCCTGGAGATGAACGTACTTTGGTGCGAAAAGTGAAAATCAATCCCAGAACAACAGCAAAGGACCTTGTGAAGATGCTGGAGGAAACAGGTACAAAAGTACCTATATCCACAGTAAAACAAGTCCTATATCGACATAACCTGAAAGGCTGCTCAGCAAGGAAGAAGCCACTGCTCTAAAACCGCCATTAAAAAGCCAGACTACGGTTTGCAACTGCACATAGGGACAAAGATCTTACTTTTTGGAGAAATGTCCTCTGGTCTGATGAAACAAAAATAGAACTGTTTGGCCATAATGATCATCGTTATGTTTGGAGGAAAAAGAGGGAGGCTTGCAAGCTGAAGAACAACATCCCAACCGTGAAGCACGGGGGTGGCAGCATCATGTTGTGGGGGTGCTTTGCTGCAGGAGGGACTGGTGCACTTCACAAAATAGATGGTTTCATGAGGAAAGAAAATTATGTGGATATATTGAAGCAACATCTCAAGACATCAATCAGGAAGTTAAAGCTTGGTCACAAATGGGTCTTCCAAATGGACAATGACCCCAAGCATACTTCCAAATTTGTGGCAAAATGGCTTAAGGACAACGAAGTCAAGGTGTTGGAGTGGCCATCAAAAAGCCCTGACCTCAATCCTATAGAAAATTTGTGTGCAGAACTGAAAAAGCGTGTGCGAGCAAGGAGGCCAACAAACCTGACTCAGTTACACCAGCTCTGTCAGGAGAAATGGGCCAAAATTCACCCAACTTATTGTGGGAAGCTTGTGGAAGGCTACCCAAAACGTTTGACCAAAGTTAAACAATTTAAAGGCAATGCTACCCAATACTAATTGAGTGTATGTAAACTTCTGACCCACTGGGAATGTGATGAAAGAAATAAAAGCTTACATAAATCATTCTCTCTGCTATTATTCTGACATGTCACTTTCTTAAAATAAAGTGGTGATCCTAACTGACCTAAAACAGGGAATTTTTACTCAGATTAAATGTCAGGAATTGTGAAAAACTGAGTTTAAATGTATTTGGCTAAGGTGTATGTAAACTTCTGACTTCCACTGTATGTATACTGTCGCTAAGAAAGTAATGCTAAGTGTGTGTTGGGCTACTAACATCTTACTACACATGTGCCTCACCCTAATAATTTGGTCTATTTACCCCTCTTACTTTTGCCATCTGTTCTGACTTGGTGATGCACATGTAGCCTATAACCTGTTTTAGAGAAATGTAATCATCAAATAATGTAAGAGCTTTCATTGACTACTTATATGCCCCCTTTTATTTATCCTACGGTTCTGACTGGGTGTCCAGGGAGAACACTGTAAAAACGGCCCATGTTTTGAATTCTGTCGCTGTACATTTCAAAAGTGCTTAACAAATAGTTATATTGACTACATCCATCTTAGCTCGCTCATTAATGTCTTAATCGAAATTAAGGATTGCCTCTTATCCCCTTGTTGTCCCCTTATGCCATAGTTTGTACATCTCAATTGTCATTAGATACCACATTTGTTTAAGCAAGTCAGCCATATCAGCTATGTCTTTTTCGCTGCCAGACAAGGCTTCGCTGATAGCCAGCTGTAGCAGTGGTAAGATGTTGGGACTGCTGTTGGGACAGCTTTATGTAGGCCCTAACAGTTTGTGGGAACCATTTGTCACCGTTATAGTGCAATTAATGTATTGTTTAGTGTTATGTTGTGTTTTGGATTTGCTGGCATGCATCCCACTTTTAATTGTTTTTGCCCCACCAAGATTTGCATGCTAAAATCACCACAGCGAACAACTTTCTGAGATAGAAATCTGTTACTGGCCTCGAAGATTAATTTGAAAGATATTCTTAGACCAACAAGTCACATTCAAATAAAATGGTAATTGGGACAAAAAGGGAAATGAAGCTTTTAAAACAAGCCAGACAATGGAGTGTACTTTGCAAAAGACAGTGATCATTGGAGATGTGAGCGAAATAATTATTTTCTGACATTCTGCGCAGCTTTTAGCACTCCGCTCCGTCTACAATCTACATTGTAGGCCTACTCTTTACACATTATGTTAAATAGTAGGCTAAGTCTACCTACATATTTATTGAAAAAGGCTATGGCAAATAGAAATAGGTAGGTCATTTGGCGTGTCGCCCGGCTGTGAGCTGCACCAGTGGTGCCAGTCATGTTCAAATAGGTTAAACTATCTCCTATAAAAAATGTAAACATACAGAAACTATCGTCTGCCACATCACAAGGTCGTTGCCATGACGATGTCTGTCAAGCATCTTTATTTCCGATTATATCGTAATATGGCCCAACCCTAGTTTGAACCATTTATTCTGCCTCTGTACCCTGAGACCCACTTAGCTCTGGTCTGTGGTATTGGCCTCACCCCAGGCTCTGTCACAAAGGGTAATAATAAAGATGTTTTATTAATCTCCCAGGGGATGACCTTGTTTTGCTTGTTGTATAAGCAGGGAGGGGATTGTGCAGCCATAAAAATAATTCAAATGTATTTTCAGTTTGAGTTATTGTACACATTATTGTGAATATACATGTTGAAATGGTTAATTCCTTTGTGCAAATGTAAAATGTTTTCCATGCCTGAGTGTGTGTAAATGGGGACCACAGTAGGGTGAGTGATAAGATGGATCCTCTCTAACAGGTTCACCAGTCTCTAAAATGTTCCTGCCATGGCATGCCCAAATAAATGGATTCTGAAAGCTATGATTTGAGGCTCCCCAGTCTGTTTCCATGGCAACAAGGTTTGCCGCAGTAGTGAAAAGAAGAGGAACCAATCTGGGTAATTTCTGTGTGCAGTGGTGGTGTGCTGCAATGTTTACATTAAGCTCCCCAATTCAATGTGCTCAGTCAAGAAGGCTGAAATGTCTGAAAATTTGCATTTATTCTAATTCCAAGCCATGGCTACATTTAACTGGGCACATGTGATGCTGCCTTGGTTTTTAGGAGAATAAGGCATATGAGACATTGGCTACAACTGAAGGGCACAGTGTTTGTTATCTCTTATTCAATACGCCAGCGAAACAACATCATTTTACAGTGGCTTGCGAAAGTATTCACCCCCTTGGCATTTTTCCTATTTTGTTGCCTTACAAATTTGATTTACACAACATGCCTACCACTTTGAAGATGCAAAATTATTTTTTATTGTGAAACAAAAAAGAAATAAGACAAAAAAACTGAACTTGAGCATGCATAACTATTCATCCCCCCCACCAAGAATCTATACTTTGTAGAGCCACTGTTTGCAGCAACTACAGCTGCAGGTCTCTAAGCTTGGCACATCTAGCCACTGAGATTTTTGCCCGTTCTGCTCCAGCTCCTTCAAGTTGGATGGGTTCCGCTGGTGTACAGCGATCTTTAAGTCATACAACAGATTCTCAATTGGATTGAGGTCTGGGCTTTGACTAGGTCATTATTTAAATGTTTCCCCTTAAACCACTTAAGTGTTGCTTTAGCAGTATGCTTAGGGTCATTGTCCTGCTGGAAGGTGAACCTCTGTCCCAGTCTCAAATCTCTGGAAGACTGAAACAGGTTTCCCTCAAGAATTTCCCTGTATTTAGTGCCATCCATCATTCCTTCAATTCTGACCAGTTTCTCAGTCCCTCCTGATGAAAAAAATACCCACAGCATGATGCTGCCACCACCATGATGTTCCAGAGGTGTTGGGTTTGCGCAAGAGATAGCGTTTTCCTTGATGGCCAAAAAGCTAAATTTTATTCTCATCTGACCAGAGTAGCTTCTTCCATATGTTTCGGGAGTCTCATCTCGGGTTGATGAGAGATGTTGGGTTTGCGCCACATGCCTTTTGGCAAACCACAAACATGTTTGCTTATTTTTTTCTTCAAGTAATGGCTTTTTTTCTGGCCACTCTTCCGTAAATCCCAGCTCTGTGGAGTGTACGGCATAAAGTGGTCCTATGGACAGATACTCCAATCTCTGCTGTGGAGCTTTGCAGCTCCTTCAGGGTTATCTTTGGTCTCTTTGTTGCCTCTCTGATTAATGCCCTCCTTGCCTGGTCTGTGAGTTTTGGTGGGCGGCCCTCTCTTGGCAGGTTTGTTGTGGTGCCATAATCTTTCAATATTTTAATAATGGATTTAATGGTAGTCCGTGGGATGTTCAAAGTTTCAGGATATTTTTTTATAACCCAACCCTGATCTGTACTTCTCTACAACTTTGTCCCTGACCTATTTGGAGACCTCCTTGGTCTTCATGGTGCCGCTTGCTTGGTGGTGCCCCTTGCTTAGTGGTGTTGCAGACTCTGGGGCCTTTCAGAACAGGTGTATATATACTGAGATCATATGACGGATCATCTGACACTTAGATTGCACAGAGGTGGACTTTATTTAACTAATTATGTGATTTCTGAAGGTATTTGGTTGCACCAGATCTTATTTAGGGGCTTCATAGCAAAGGTGGTGAATACATATGCATATACTTTAAAAAAAAAATATATATATATATTTTGAAACAAGTTTTTCACTTCACCAATTTTGACTATTTTTTGTATGTCCGTTACATGAAATCCAAATAAGAATACACTTAAATTACAGGTTGTAATGCAACAAAATATGAAAAATGCCAAGGGGGATGAATTCCTTTGCAAGGCACTGGAAATGCACTTCAATATACTGTAGATGTATAATGACCTTTTCTCCCCCCCAAGGGCTTTGACACCTTAGCTGATGACAATACATATATCTCACCTATGAAATTATCTTTGCATATTCTGGAAAAAAGACATTGGTAGTGCATGATGAAGTGAATACAGTAACAGTGTGCAGATTAGTGCTGCAGCAGCAGCCTCTGTAAAACCTGAAGTGGAGTTAATGTCCTTGTAGTCTGCATTTCCCCACCACCTATACTGTGAAACGTTCCCTCCTTTTTTTCCGATTTCCTTTAAATGTGTAATGTACACATCATCCAGTGGCAGTTCCAGCCGACGCTGCAAAACCACAAATACATCTCTCTGCTCTCCTCTCCCAGCCGCTCTGCTTCACTCTTGGGTTTCTGATTTCACATTTTAATTTTACTTTCAGTATGTACTAAATTGACCACCAGAAATGTGAAACTTTGTATGTAAGCGACCTGCCCCCAGGGAGGTCAACGGAGACCCTGGCAGCCCAGAGCTTTGTGGTGGTGTCTTTTAGAATAAGTGGAGAGAGGAAGGGAAAGGGGGGAAAAGGGAGCGGTAGCGGTTTAATGAGAGCTGACGGGTGCCGGAGCAGGCATGGAGAGCAAGGGACTAGTGCCAGAGGAGGGGAGGGAGGTGTTTTTGCCCTAGGTGGCTCCCCTCGCCTGGGGACTCTCTGGGCTTTCAGGGTGGATTCATCACCGGCCGGGCCACTGCCTCCACTGGGCCGCATTAGGATTAAGGCTGCTATTTCAGGACACTATGGCTAGGATACCTATGGAGGAAGGGATGTGATGTTCTCTGCAGCACGTAGCCTACACAGTTTGCTGGGCTCTGATGGCTTATCAGCCCAATTCCATTAAAAAGGGAGAGATTGACACATTTTCCAGGGTCTCTCTTTTCGACAGAATATTTCATATCATTTAAAGTAGAGAAGCTAGTGGGAAGGACCTATTTTTTGTACAGCGTTAAAACCACCTAGAGTCGATTGACACATCTAAGTTACATCTAAGTTTCATAACAAAAAAATCCCCATCAAAATCTGTCAGTTTCAGCTAGAGATGTTTTTTAGCATTTTTGGGGTTGATTTATTTTTTGACTGTCCTTTTTGTTATGTATGAATGTGTTATTCAATGTGCAGAAAATCCTGTGTTTCTACAGTGCATTCACAAAGTATTCAGACCCCTTGACATTTTCCACATTTTGTTACGGGACAGGCTTATTCTTTTCCTCATCAATCTACACACAATACCACATAATGACAAAGCAAAAACAGTTTTTTTGAATTTTTGCAAATGTATTGAAAAACAGAAATACCTTATTTACATAAGTATTCAGACCCTTTGCTATGAGACTCGAAATTGAGCTCAAGTGCATCCTGTTTCCATTGATCATCCTTGAGTTGTTTCTACAACTTTATTGGAGTCCACTTGTGGTAAATTCAATTAATTGGAAATGATTTGGAAAGGCACACAACTGTCTATATAAGGTCCCACAGTTGACAGTGCATGTCAGAGCAACAACCAAGCCATGAGGTCGAAGGAATTGTCCGTAGAGCGCCGAGACAGGATTGTGTCGAGGCACCGATCTGGGGAAGGGTACCAAAAGATTTCTGCAGCATTGAAGGTCACACTGATATAGCTCAAGAGTTCCTCTGTGGAGATGGGAGAACCATCCACAAGGACAACCATCTCTGCAGCACTCCACCAATCAGGCTTTATGATAGTGGCCAGACGGAAGTGACACCTTAGTAAAATGCACATGACAGCCCGCTTGGTCTAAAGGACTCTCAGACCATGAGAATGATGAAATGAAGATTGATCTCTTTGGCCTGAATGCCAAGCGTCACGTCTGGAGGAAACCTGGCACCATCCCTACGGTGAAGCATGATGGTGGCAGCATCATGCTGTGGGGATGTTATTCAGCGGCAGGGACTGGGAGACTAGTCAGAATCGAGGGAAAGATGAACAGTGCAAAGTACAGAGAGATCCTTGATGAAAACCTGCTCCAGAGCGCTGAGGACCTCAGACTGGGGGCGAAGGTTCACCTTCCAACACGACAATGACCCTAAGCACACAGCCAAGACAACGCAGGAGTGGCTTCGGGACAAGTCTCTGAATGTCCTTGAGTGGCCCCGCCAGAGCCCGGACTTGAACCCTATCGAACATCTCTGGAGAGACCTGAAAATAGCTCTGTAGCGACGCTCCCCATCCAATCTGACAGAGCTTGAGAGGATCTGCATAGAAGAATGGGAGAAACTCCCCAAATACAAGTGTGCCAAGCTTGTAGCATCATACCTAAGACTCAAGACTGTAATCGCTGCGAAAGGAGCTTCAAAAAAATACTGAGTAAAGGGTCTGAATACTTATGTAAATGTGATATTTCAGTTTAGAATTTTTTATAAATTTGCCAACATTTCGAAAAAACTGTTTTTGCTTTGTCATTATCGGGTATTGTGTGTAGATTTGATGAGGGGAAAAAACTATTTAATACATTTTAGAATAAGGCTGTAACGTAACAAAATGTGGAAAATGTCAAGGGGTCTGAATTCTTTCCGAATGCACTATGTCAAACGGTTTTGTTATAATTCAGTCTTATGTGATGTATATAAGTAAGGGACGTTCTGTACCTTGGAAATAATGGACGACGCGCTGAGTCCCTTTGCATAGTTCATTTTTCCAAGGTAATGTACAGAATGGAGGGTGTATCCAGCTTATACCACAGTTGCCAAAGAAAACAATATGAATGCACACATTTGCCGGTAGAAATACTTATTTTCGTTGATATTTCAATTTTTCAAAGGAAATGCATACTTTTTCATATTTTGCTTGCTAGAGATGCGACTCAGTCGCTCGTTTTATATGTTCCCTTTCCATGTTCATTGGCAACATTCTTATCCCTTGCTTGCTTTCTTGCTACGGCTACATAGTCACTACCTCTGGAGCCGGAATAACAGCAACATTTATTCCTTTGCAATTGTTTAAGCTATGTATCCCGCTTATACCACAATTGCCAA
Organism: Salvelinus alpinus; assembly: GCF_045679555.1. Taxonomy (NCBI): domain Eukaryota; kingdom Metazoa; phylum Chordata; class Actinopteri; order Salmoniformes; family Salmonidae; genus Salvelinus; species Salvelinus alpinus. Next base: position 33,588,408 of record NC_092090.1, read on the forward strand.
AGAAAACAATACTAAGCACACATTTATCGGTAGAAATAATATTTTTTCATTGATATTTTCATTTATATAAGTGAATTCATACTTTATAATACGTTGCTTGCTAGAGACGCGACCCAATCATTGCCGTGCTCGCTGGCAACAATCCAGCCAGCTATGGCTAACACAGTCACGACCTCTGCAGCCAGAAGAACAGCAAAGTAGTTATTTTCTCTTGACATTCATTTGGATACACCCATAACAATGGCTGATAATGCCCAATTTTGCCTGGCATAGCTAGAAATGTTTGCCTTCTCGTAAGGACACTCGTCAAAACTGACTGTTAATTATGAGGAGATCGCGTTGCATATCGAACACTAGGCTAGAAGCTGGCTAAATAGTTTGTTGCTAGCAGACCTGCCAATATGACAACCGAAAACAGCTGGTCAAACTAGAAACATGTGGGAGGATTTGACAGCATAGTGGCACTTACGTCACGACTGCAACAGTAGGGACCAGAGAAATGCATGTTCATCACTCACCACGTTAACTCCAGAAGCTCAAAAAGCTATGTTTTTTTCATCGTTGGACCTGTGTTTACAATGTATCCAATTTAAGTTTGTGTAGTTGTTGGTTTAGCATTCTGTAGCAAGTACAGTCTGCATGTGTAGGCGCATATTGCGTCATTATTGCAAGGTGTCCCGATATCTTTTCCAACTGTCCCGTTAGCTGGTCTTAATGTCCATTCTATACTGAACCAAAATATAAACGCAACATGCAACATTTTCAACGATTTTACTGTGTTACAGTTCATATAGGGAAATCAGTGAATTGCAATAAATTCATTAGGCCCTAATCATTGGATTTCACATTAATGGGCAGGGGCGCAGCCAGGGAGGAAATAGGCCTGGGAGGAAATAGGCCCAACCACGTGGGAGCCAGGCCCAGCCAATCACAATTAGTTTTACCCCACAAAAGGGCTTTATTACAGAGAGAAATACTCCTCAATTTCATAAGCTGTCCGGGTGGCTGGTCTCAGATGATCCTGCAGGTCCTGGGCTGGCGTGTTTACATGTGGTCTGCGGTTGTGAGGCCGGTTGGACCTACTGAGACATCTGTGGCATTGTGTTGTGTGACAAAACTGCACATTTTAGAGTGGCCTTTTATTGTCCCCAGCACAAGGTGCACCTGTGTAATGATCATGATGTTTAATCAGCTTCTTGATATGCCACACCTGTCAAGTGGTTTGATTATCTTGGAAAAGGAGAAATGCTCACTACCATATTTGTGCAAAAAATCTGAGAAATAAGCTTTTTGTGCATCTGGAAAATTTCTGGGATCTTTTATTTCAGCTGGGACCAACACTTTACATGTTGCGTTTATATTTTTGTTCAGTGTAGAATGCCTTTCTAGCCAATCAGAAATTAGTATTCAACAATGCTGTGGTATAAAGTGTAATATTGGGATGCAAACTCAAAATTGTGTACATTTCAACTCAGTATCTGATATGGTACAGGCATCTTCTTTTTTTGTTGCCCTTAACCGTTTGTGTGGGGTGTATACTTTTGTTTCAAAGTAGATTTGTTTAAGACTACCGAGGAACACTTAGTGTGATCCTGATTTAGCCCACTGCAGTAAAAGGTTAAGAGAGAAAGTCGACCAGTTGGACTGTATTGTAACCTGACTCATTTAGCTGGTCTGTGTCTGTGGGTGCATTAAATATCTCAATGTTGCTACTGAAAGAGTTTTTAAAGTAGGCTAACAATTTGGGAAAGGTTATGAGAGGGATGTTTCCTCTTATCCCCTCAATGGTTTGCAGTAATGAATTACAGGGTCATCTACAAGGCTAATCGACATCAATGGCTCAAACAGACACAGGCTGTCCAGTGCCCTGGAGTCAGTCGCCTGGGGTCAAAGCCTAGGGGTCAGAGGTCAGCCTACAGAGAAACATTTCAGCTCTGACGATCAAATACCTGCAGATTTATAAATCATGGATATGAATGAATGCTCAATTGTTTTAATAATTGAGACCAACTGAAACCCAAGTAACTTATTGTTAATCAATGATGTACAATTACTTTTCATTCATACATCACATTTTTATTAATTCGGTTGCATTTTGTATGGATTACTTTTTCTGAGGACATTAAATGATACATGCAATTTACATTTTTGGCCTTTCTGGTATATCTCATTAAAATGTGTGATGATGACTAAGACATTCAACACACACAAACACAATCACACACACACCAAGATGCATCCTGCTCTGCTCTGGTAGACAGCTCCGGTTGTATGTCTCAGAAGTGACTATGGAGCTTTGCTTCCTCTTAGTTAAACAAACAGTGACTCCGTACCAATATGACATGGTTCACTGGGCTTGTATCAGAGTTACCAGAGAGTCGTTGTTTCAACAGTAGAATACTTCAACTTTGTATGTAATGTTTACGGTCCGTTAGTCTGCACCTCGTATACTTTCTGGGTGTGTGTCTCCAGCTCCTACCTGACTAAAGCCAAAAGGTTAGCAGGAATATGCAACTTCTACTGTGTACCTACAGTCGTGGCCAAAAGTTTTGAGAATGACAGAAATATTAATTTCCACAAAGTTTGCTGCTTCAGTGTATTTAGATATTTTTGTCAGATGTTACTATGGAATACTGAAGTATAATTACAAGCATTTCATAAGTGTCAAAGGATTTTATTGACAATTACATGAAGAGTCAATATTTGCAGTGTTGACCCTTCTTTTTCAAGACCTCTGCAATCCACCTTGGCATGCTGTCAATTAACTTCTGGGCCACATCCTGACTGATAGCAACCCATTCTTGCATAATCAATGCTTGGAGTTTGTCAGAATTTGTTGTTTTTTGTTTGTCCACCCGCCTCTTGAGGATTTACCACAAGTTCTCAATGGGATTAAGGTCTGGGGAGTTTCCTGGCCATGGACCCAAAATATCAATGTTTTGTTCCCCGAGCCACTTAGTTATCACTTTTGCCTTATGGCAAGGTGCTCCATCATGCTGGAAAAGGCATTGTTCGTCACCAAACTGTTCCTGGATGGTTGGGAGAAGTTGCTCTCGGAGGATGTGTTGGTACCATTCTTTATTCATGTCTGTGATCTTAGGCAAAATTGTGAGTGAGCCCACTCAATTGGCTGAGAAGCAACCTCACACATGAATGGTCTCAGGATGCTTTACTGTTGGCATGACACAGGACTGATGGTAGCGCACACCTTGTCTTCTCCGGACAAGCTTTTTTCCGGATGCCCCAAACAATCGGGAAGGGGATTCATCAGGGAAAATGACTTTACCCCAGTCCTCAGCAGTCCAATCCCTGTACCTTTTGCAGAATATCAGTCTGTCCATTATGTTTTTCCTGGAGAGAAGTGGCTTCTTTGCTGCCCTTCTTGACACCTGGCCATCCTCCAAAAGTCTTCGCCTCACTGTGTGTGCAGATGCACTCACACCTGCCTGCTGCCATTCCTGAGCAAGCTTTGTACTGGTGGTGCCCCAATCCCACAGCTGAATCAACTTTAGGAGACGGTCCTGGCGCTTGCTGGACTTTCTTGGGCACCCTGAAGCATTCTTCACAACAATTGAACCGCTCTCCTTGAAGTTCTTGATGATCCGATAAATGGTTGATTTAGGTGCAATCTTACTGGCAGCAATATCCTTGCCTGTGAAGCCCTTTTTGTGCAAAGCAATGATGACGGCACGTGTTTCCTTGCAGGTAACCATGGTTGACAGAGGAAGAACAATGATTCCAAGCACCACCCTCCCTTTGAAGCTTCCAGTCTGTTATTTGAACTTAATCAGCATGACAGAGTGATCTCCAGCCTTGTCCTCGTCAACACTCACACCTGTGTTAACGAGAGAATCACTGACATGTCAGCTGGTCCTTTTGTGGCAGGGCTGAAATGCAGTGGAAATGTTTTTGGGGGATTCAGTTAATTTGCATGGCAAAGAGGGTCTTTGCAATTAATTGCAATCCATCTGATCACTCTTCATAACATTCTGGAGTATATGCAAGTATCATACAAACTGAGGCAGCAGACTTTGTGAAAATTAATATTTGTCATTCTCAAAACTTTTGGCCACAACTGTATGTTGTTATGTGTGTTTGGTGTGCCAGGTGTCTTTTAAAAACGAGATGATTCATCTGAATTTGAGCATATTGGCAACGCAATGCAGTTTTACAAGTCTGTGAGAGAATAAGAAACCTCCTTCCTCTACCCCCCCCCCCTCCCCCCATTTACTCACAAAGACAAACACTCCAGTAATAGATCTCGAACCATGTCACAGTGAGAAAACAGCTTCTCCGCTCGAGGGCCAATCAGACCCACAGAAATCATTTAGAGCTGTTATCCTGCAGAGGGCAGAGTTTTACTACTTGTAAGTTTGAATATACTGCTCAGAGACTAGAATGCCCCCAGCCCTGAGAGGACCGTTGTTGCTGCAGATTCCTCTCCCAACAGACTGACTGGTACACAAAATTATTCACATTTGTGAATTGCTGTTTTTGTTGTTGGTGCAATGGAAATGGAAAGGGAACTGTTTCCTCTGTAGAAGACATGCATGATTGATGTCTCTTTAATGTCTTTCTATTCACAGGGAGGGGATTGTTTGGGAAAGAGGATGTTGGGTGAGAACAGAGAGAGAGAGAGAGATGATACACTGTGAACAGAGAGAGGCTAATTCAATGAAGCTCTGTGAGATGAACGAAGCGGCAGGCTGGCAGCAGCTATTAAAATCTGCATAGAAATGTTATTCCATTACTTCCTCATGCAAAGGGGCCCCGCTGTGAAACATGGAGTAGAGAAGACAGTGCCCAGTGAACCATGGCTCTATTCTAACCATTCTCCCAGTCTGATCCTCTTCGAGCACCTTCTTCTTGCAGGGCTCTCGCCGCGTGGCTTCTCACTGCAGTAATTGCCCGAGCAGAGCAGATGCCAGGAGATTTAATTAACTCAAATCGACATTCCAGTGTGTGCCACGGGATTTTTTTTTGCCAATCAGACTGGTAGGGATCTTTAGAGCGTAATAGAGGGAGATAGAGAGAGGATATAGAGTATACCCCTATTCTACTTCAGGGTGATGAGAAACTGGTTTTTTTCAAGTCATTTTTCCCTGATCGAGCCAGAGAATGGGGAGGACAAAAAATGTAAGTTGTATTGTCACATACTCTGGATAGGTCCAGTGAAATGTGTTGTTTTACAGGGTTAACCGTAGTAGTACAGTTTCCCTGGAGCAAATTAGGGTTAAGTGCCTTGCTCAAGGGCACATCAACAGATGTTTCACCTTGTCTGCTTGGGATTTCAAACCAGCGACCTTTCAACTACTGGCCCAACACTCTAAATGCTAGGCTACCTGCCATCTTTAAATGGGAGTAGAGGCAGAGAGCAAAATAAGTGCAGTACCAGTCTGCTAAGACTAGAGGTTGACCGATTAATCGTAATGGGCGATTAATTTGGGCCGATTTCAAGTTTTCATAACAATCGGTAATCGTCATTTTTGGACACCGATCATGGCCGATTACATTGCACTCCACGAGGAGACTGCGTGGCAGGCTGACTACCTGTTATGCGAGTGCAGCAAGGAGCCAAGGTAAGGTGCTAGCTAGCATTAAACATATCTTATAAAAAACAATCAATCTTAACATAATCACTAGTTAACTACACATGGTTGATGATATTACTAGTTTATCTAGCTTGTCCTGCGTTGCATATAATCGATGCGGTGCCTGTTCATTTATCATTGAATCATAGCCTACTTCGCCAAACGGGTGATTTAACAAGCGCATTCGCGAAAAAAGCACTGTTGTTGCACCAATGTGTACCTAACCATAAACATCAACGCCTTTCTTAAAATCAATACACAAGTATATATTTTTAAACCTGCATATTTAGTTAATATTGCCTGCTAACATGAATTTATTTTAACTAGGGAAATTGTGTCACTTCTCTTGCGTTCTGTGCAACAGAGTCAGGGTATATGCAGCAGTTTGGGCCACATGGCTCGATGCGAACTGTGAAGACTATTTCTTCCTAACAAAGACAGCCAACTTCGCCAAACGGGATGATTTAACAAAAGCGCATTTGCGAAAAAAGCGTAATTGTTGCACGAATGTACCTAACCATAAACATCAATGCCTTTCTTAAAATCAATACACAGAAGTATATATTTTTAAAACTGCATAATTAGTTAAAAGAAATCCATGTTAGCAGGTAATATTAAACTAGGGACATTGTGTCACTTCTCTTGCGTTCATTGCACACAGAGTCAGGGTATATGCAACAGTTTGGGCCGCCTGGCTCGTTGCGAACTAATTGGCCAGAATTTTACATAACAGGAATATTTAGACTTATGTATGCCACCCGTTAGATAAAATACGGAACGGTTCCGTATTTCACTGAAAGAATAAACGTTTTATTTTCGAAATGATAGTTAACGGATTTGACCATATTAATGACCTAAGGCTCGTATTTCTGTGTGTTATTATGTTACAATTAAGTCTATGATTTGATAGAGCAGTCTGACTGAGAGGTGGTAGGCAGCAGCAGGCTCGTAAGCATTCATTCAAACAGCACTTTCGTGCGTTTTCGTGCTGTTTATGACTTCAAGCCTATCAACTCCCGAGATTAGGCTGGTGTAACCGATGTGAAATGGCTAGCTAGTTAGCGGGGTGCGCACTAATAGCGTTTCAAACGTCACTCGCTCTGAGACTTGGGAGTAGTTGTTCCCCTTGCTCTGCAAGGGCCGCGGCATTTGTGGAGCGATGGGTAAAGATGCTTCGAGGGTGGCTATTGTCGATGTGTTTCTGGTTCGAGCCCAGGTAGGGGCGAGGAGAGGGACGGAAGCTATACTGTTACACTGGCAATACTAAAGTGCCTATAAGAACATCCAATAGTCAAAGGTATATGAAATACAAATGGTATGGAGAGAAATAGTCCTATAATAACCTCAACCTAAAACTTATTTCCTGGGAATATTGATGACTCATGTTAAAAGGAACCACCAGCTTTCATATGTTCTCATGTTCTGAGCAAGGAACTTAAATGTTAGCTTTTTTACATGGCACATATTGCACTTTTACTTTCTTCTCCAACACTTTGTTTTTGCATTATTTAAACCAAATTGAACATGTTTCATTATTTATTTGAGGCTAAATTGATTTGATTGATCTATTATATTAAGTTAAAATAAAAGTGTTCATTCAGTATTATTGTAATTGTCATTATTACAAATAAATACATAAATACATTTTAAAAATCGTCCGATTAATCGGTATCGGCTTTTTTTGTTCCTCCAATAATCGGTATCGGCATTGATAAATCATAATCGGTCGACCTCTAGCTAAGACCCAGGATGTAACAGCTCTGTGTATGTGGAACTGTAGAAACAGGAAATAAGGAGGAAGTGTAGGCCTGTTGGAAGAGAGGAGAGGGGGGTGAATGGAGGGGTAAGCATTCTAGAGCAGTGTGTGTCAGGTGCTTGAGCTTTGTCAGCCATGGCTCAGTGCCCCTCATCACTGGTTCACTGCCAGCAAGTTTTCCTTTCATGCCATAGGCTACTAATGAGTTTGTATTTACTATCACTGAATTACACACAGCTCATCTGCAGCAATGTGACAAAGTTGTTTACCCTTTTCTCCTTGTAATAATTTACTATGTGGTTATAATGAATCAGAATACTGTTGTCAACTGTTAAATGATTAATTGTGTTGCATGCAACATGTGTTGGTGACATACCATGCATCCATATGTTGGCAGAGGGGGAGAGGCATATTGTTGTTTATCAGCTAGCCTGATAAACAATATGGCAGAAATGCTCTCAACCAGATTAGTTAAGTGGTGAGTATGATTTGTTCAATTAACAGAGCAGGTTCCCAGGTTGCTTACAGTATGTATTTCATATACTGTATAAATAAGTAATGCACCGGCTTTACCTTTAGTATTTCATATACTGTATAAATAAGTAATGCACCGGCTTCTAATTAAGTAGCATTTAAGGCTGTAAAGCCCAACCGGGAGAAAGGATAGGAAATTAATGTTTTTGCCTTGAAACTTTTGTTTTGTGACCTTAAATACTTCCAATATTATTAAAGAGAGATAGTGGAGAGCTTCCAGTAGTGTGTTGTTCTTTGTACTGGGTCATCTGGTTTCAGACGAAGTAATGCGGTTGAGAAAACAGAGGGTTGCTGCAGTTAACCAAGGTTTTGTGGACTTTCTTTCTCTGTCCACTGACTCTATCTTCAAAGGGCCCAGGCATACCTCTCTACCAGTCCTCCTGCTTCCCACTGTTTCAGGCCTCCTCTCCTGAACATCCCAAGCAGCCAAACTTCAAGTGTAAACTTGAATAACCTGGCACCTCATGGGGTATAACGAGAGGGGGCCAGACAAAATGTATCCCGTCACACATCGGAAAGATTGTTTTCCATAATTTAGTGTTGGAGAACAGGAGTGAACTGGGGGTCTGTTGCTTTCAGACATGCCTGCCGTTTCTTCAGAGGCTCCCACGAAGGCTGAGCGGTGGATTTATTCTGCCCTGGCAGAGGTATTAAGTGTACACATCCCTGCATTCTCCAGCCTTGTTTTCTTTTAATAAACCTCTGCTGGGCCTCTCTGCTCTGCCTGTTGTCAGGCTCTCCTGAGACAGACTAGCTGGTTCTGGACCTGTGTTGGTGAGCTTAGCATGGGAGGACTGAATATTCTAGTCTTTGGCAATCTCAGTGTGCCCCCTTTCCCTTGGCAAGTCGGTTGAACTTTATAGTCTTTGGCAGTCTCGGGGTGCCCCCTTTCCCTTATCGAGGGTAGCACCTAGTCTTTGGCAGTCGCGAGGTGACCCTTTTCCTTGGCAAGGGAGGGAAGAACTTTCTAGTCATTGGCAGTCTGTAGGTGCCCCTTTCCCCCCTCTGGATGAGCATCACCCTGTGGACAAGATGAGGGTGCAGACCCAGGTTTCACAGGACAGGAGCCAGTTGGCACAGGGCCACACCTGTGGATGTTGGCACGATCATAACAATGTCTGACCTTCTTGTAGATTGTATTGTATATACACCTAAATGTATAGATAGACCACTGAAACACTCTTCTTATGGCCAGGTCACAGCCACAATTCACTTTGACACTACACTGTGTGAGACATGGTCGGGTTGGATTCTCTCCTGTTGATGTGATCGACTACGACAACTTCCGAGGGAGGTAACTAAGGAAGGAAGGACATTGAGACACTCTGTGATCCTCATCCAGTGTGTCAGGTGGTGGGACATGCCTGTGTGGAGAAGAACACCTGCAGTGCCAAGTCTTTGCCAAGTGCCAAGTCTTTCCCCAGTGTGTCCAGTAATGTCTAATGTCCTACAAAGTGAACCACTTAGATTTGTTACCTCATTCTAGAAGTGCTGCTGCTGTTCTCGTCCACTGGGAGGCTGCTGAATGCATTGGAGAGATGGAGACCCATCATGCCACTGATGTTTTTCCCCTAATGGTGGTGACACATAAATAAAGCAGCAGACCAATGGACTGAATTTCCAGAAGAATTGAGAAGTGGTGGAGATTGATGGCTCTGCCTGGCTTTGGCGCAGTGCAGTAAATCATTCCCTGTCTGAGTTTCTCTCTCTCTTTCTACTGTTTTACTGTTGCTCCTTTTGACTGTGTGAACTCTCCTTCCTTGAAGTCTTTTTTTTACTTCTCCTTTTTTCTGTCTTCCGTCCTCATTGTTTTTCTTGCTGTCTCTTGAACACCTGATCCTGACCACGTAAAAAATAAAATCTCCCTCTCTCTTTCTTCTACTGGATATGGACCAGACTTTAATACCGCAGCTCTGCGTTTCTGGAATTTGGCCGACTCATTTTCTTTCCGGAGTGGCCAAAGTATGAGGGATAGGAGGAGATAACTTGAGGCAGAACTGGCTTACATTGGAAATAATAGCATAGCTGAATTTGATTAGATCTCACAGTGGTGGGAGCCTGACTCTAGTGGTCAGAATTTGATTTAAACCAGGGCACCAGACAGCGACGGGGCCTGGTCTAACTCAGTGGTGTTGGAGTCTGTGGTAGAGGCTGGTGTGGATCACAGTGCCCGGCAAAGTAGCTAATGAATGCAGATGATTACAGTATGTCTTTGCCTGACCGTGTGTGACTGACTGACTCCCCAACGCATTGATCTGATCCCAGACCTGCTTGATCTGCTTGTCCAGGAGATCACTCCCAACTGAACTCCACTGTCCTTTAATCCAGCCCTCTGACTCACTTATAGGTTTAATCCCACCACGTATGTGTTTTCTTGCTCCAGGTCCACACGCTGTATGGCACAGATGTACTGTACGTTCAGCCTCCATGCCGTGTGTAGCGTGTGTTATTAGTATCTTATTCCCTGCTGCACGCGTGCAGGTGCACTGACCTCAGGCCAGACCAGGGCTCACACAGATTAGAGTAGTGTTTTTTTTTTAATTTCCGCTCATCCACAGCGACCGACTGCCTGGGTGCTCCGGCATTCCACACAGTCCATTGGAATTAAGGGAGAGGCTTGTGGAAAAGCAGGGTATGCACAGAGGAATGTCTCCGTTATCTCAGGGAGGGAGCAAGGGATCAAAGGTTTTAGTCACCGCCACTCCTGATTGGCTTAGCCTGGCCAGAGAGGTGCCTGTGCCTCAATCAGAGTGCTTCTGAACTCTAATTTTAGAACTGCTGCTTTTTAAATCAATACCAGCACTCAAAATCAGTGATGGTGATATCTGAAGTATCACATGGCCTTTGTGGACATCAGACAAGGTTTGCTCTACTCTGACTGGCTACTTGATTGCTCACTGAGTCTGGGTGGTAGTGGTGGGAAGGGGGGGGGGACACCGGAGGGGAGGGACTCTGAGCACAGTACACTGAGCTAAGGGAATGTCACATTGTTTAAAGTTAGGGTTTGGGCATAGTCGTTTTCCATTGTTTGGATAGTTTGAGGTTGTTTTACTTTTTGATGTTCGCTGTTGTTGTAAATATGTATAATTAAAATTGGGATGTGGAAATGTTTAATTAATGTTTTCGGAAGGAAGAGTTTTCTTTATTGCGAGACCACAGCGGAATTTGCGTTGTGTTGTTTATCCACTGAAATATTCATTTGAGGTGTGAGAAAAGAGTGCACTAAGATCATTTCCATATTCAACATTCCTTTTTTTTCATTATTCAAGGTATATTGCCATATTGCCCTGAAACTCATACCAGCTGCTCTAGAGGAGTGTCTTTAAAATATTTTTAACACGTTGTGTTACACCGTGTTTTACATTGTAGTTACTGAGTAAATAAAACACATACTTACAGGAAAGTATGACAGTGATATATTTGTACATTGCTCATATAAATTGAGCTTGTGATTGAAGGCATTTCCCAGAACAGGAAAGATCCTTTATATTCATTGTGTAATCTCACTGTAAAGATGTCAGTTATATGGAAATAAGAAAGAAAAAAAATTCTAAGAATAAGAAAAATAACATAATTCATATAAAAAAAATTACCCAATCAAGGCAGGCCCCCCCAGTTACCCACGTGGGCCCCATACCTCCTCTCCTCACCCTATCTGATGACTAGCAGAGTGGCAGCAGCAGGCTGTTTACACTCATTGAGAGCGGGCTGTTTTTAATGTGTACCATTTTTTTATATTCTGTTGCTGTCTCTGTGTTTGGAGCCACACTATAGAATAATATGATGCATTTTGAGAGCCTTTCTCCTTGTGAGAAATAGGCATGGCCGCGTGAAGATGTTTTGTGTATATGTGCATTCGGAAAGTATTCAGACACCTTGACGTTACAGCCTTGGTCTAAAATGTATTAAATAGTTATTTTTTCCTACGTGCAATACTCCATAATGACAAAGCAAAAACAGTTCTTTACATTTTTGCAAATGTATATATACACTGCTCCAAAAAATAAAGGGAACACTAAAATAACACATCCTAGATCTGAATGAATGAAATATTCTTATTAAATACTTTTTTCTTTACATAGTTGAATGTGCTGACAACAAAATCATACAAAAATTATCAATGGAAATCAAATTTATCAACCCATGGAGGTCTGGATTTGGAGTCACACTCAAAATTAAAGTGGAAAACCACACTACAGGCTGATCCAACTTTGATGTAATGTCCTTAAAACAAGTCAAAATGAGGCTCAGTAGTGTGTGTGGCCTCCACATGCCTGTATGACCTCCCTACAACGCCTGGGCATGCTCCTGATGAGGTGGCGGATGGTCTCCTGAGGGATCTCCTCCCAGACCTGGACTAAAGCATCTGCCAACTCCTGGACAGTCTGTGGTGCAACGTGGCGTTTGTGGATGGAGCGAGACATGATGTCCCAGATGTGCTCAATTCGATTCAGGTCTGGGGAACGGGCGGGCCAGTCCATAGCATCAATGCCTTCCTCTTGCAGGAACTGCTGACACACTCCAGCCACATGAGGTCTAGCATTGTCTTGCATTAGGAGGAACCCAGGGCCAACCGCACCAGCATATGGTCTCACAAGGGGTCTGAGGATCTCATCTCGGTACCTAATGGCAGTCAGGCTACCTCTGGCGAGCACATGGAGAGCTGTGCGGCCCCCCAAAGAAATGCCACCCCACACCACGACTGACCCACCGCCAAACCGGTCATGCTGGAGGATGTTGCAGGCAGCAGAACGTTCTCCACGGCGTCTCCAGACTCTGTCACGTCTGTCACATGCTCAGTGTGAACCTGCTTTCATCTGTGAAGAGCACAGGGCGCCTGTGGCGAATTTGCCAATCTTGGTGTTCTCTGGCAAATGCCAAACGTCCTGCACGGTGTTGGGCTGTAAGCACAACCCCCACCTGTGGACGTCGGGCCCTCATACCACCCTCATGGAGTCTGTTTCTGACCGTTTGAGCAGACACATACACATTTGTGGCCTGCTGGAGGTCATTTTGCAGGGCTCTGGCAGTGCTCCTCCTGCTCCTCCTTGCACAAAGGCGGAGGTAGCGGTCCTGCTGCTGGGTTGTTGCCCTCCTACGGCCTCCTCCACGTCTCCTGATGTACTGGCCTGTCTCCTGGTAGCGCCTCCATGCTCTGGACACTACGCTGACAAACACAGCAAACCTTCTTGCCACAGCTCGCATTGATGTGCCATCCTGGATGAGCTGCACTACCTGAGCCACTTGTGTGGGTTGTAGACTCCGTCTCATGCTACCACTAGAGTGAAAGCACCAAAACATCAGCCAGGAAGCATAGGAACTGAGAAGTGGTCTGTGGTCACCACCTGCAGAACCACTCCTTTATTGGGGGTGTCTTGCTAATTGCCTATAATTTCCACCTGTTGTCTATTCCATTTGCACAACAGCATGTGAAATTTATTGTCAATCAGTGTTGCTTCCTAAGTGGACAGTTTGATTTCACAGAAGTGTGATTGACTTGGAGTTACATTGTGTTGTTTAAGTGTTCCCTTTATTTTTTTTGAGCAGTGTATAAATAAAAACGTATTTACATAAGTATTCAGACCCTTTGCTATGAGACCCCTTTGCTATCGGGTGCAAGTCCGGGTTCTGGCTGGTCCATTCAAGGACATTTTGAGACTTGTCCCGAAGCCAATCCTGCGACCCTCAATCCTGACTAGTCTCCCAGTCCCTGCCGCTGAAAAACATCCCCACAGCAATGCTGCCACCACCATGCTTCACCGTAGGGATGTTGTCAGGTTTCCTCTAGACGTGGCGCTTGGCATTCAGGCAAAAGAGTTCAATCTTGGTTTCATCAGACCAGAGAATCTTGTTTTTCAAGGTCTGAGAGTCCTTTACGTGCGTTTTGGCAAACTCCAAGCAGGCTGTCGTGTGCCTTTTACTGAGGAGTGGCTTCCGTCTGGCCATTCTACCATAAAGGCCTGATTGGTAGAGTGCTGCAGAGATGGTTGTCCTTCTGGAAGGTTCTCCAATATCCACAGAGGAACTCTGGAGCTATGTCAGAGTGACCATTGGGTTCTTGGTCACCTCCCTGACCAAGGCCCTTCTCAGTTTTTCTGGGCGGCCAGCTCTAGAAAGAGTCTTGGTGGTTCCAAACTTCTTCCATTTAAGAATGATGGAGGCCACTGCATTCTTGAGGACCTTCAATGCTGCAGAAATGTTTTGATATTCTTTCCCAGATCTGTGCCTCAACACATTCCTATCTCGGGGCTCTACGGACAATTTCCTCGACCTCATGGCTTGGTTTTTGCTCTGACATGCACTGTCAACTGTGGGACTTATATAGACAGGTGTGTGCCTTTCCAAATGATGTCCAATCAATTAAATTTACCACAGGTGGACTCCAATCAAGTTGTAGAAACATGTCTAGGATGATCAATATAAACAGGATGCACCTGAGCTAAATTTCGAGTCTCATAGCAAAGGGCCTGAATACTTATGTAAATAAGGTATTTCCGTTTTTTTGTTTTATACATTTATAAAAATGTCTAACAACCTGTTTTCGCCTTGTCATTATGGAGTATTATTTTATTTATTTGTCAGGTGGTGCTCCAGCACCCTCAGCACCCCTACTTCCTGTAGCTATGGGAATATGACACATACAAAGAAGCACTAGCAATTTGGAGTATGGACCTGCATATAATATAACACACAACCTGAGCAGTCTTCAGATTGGGAAGAAGAATGCTTGAGATAAAAGTGAGCACTGTATTCCATCATGCGTGAGAACAAATGCTATAGAAAAGCCATAAGCCACACATCTCTATGTAACAACATACAGTAGCCTAACTACAGTGGTTATGTTGCAGCTGCTGGTGTAAACAGGTTCACTTGGCTGAGGGACAACCTATACTGTATTTTTTTCTGTGTGCTCTGCATTTCTCTCACAATCAATACAGCCTAAGATTATCCCTCACTCTATAGCATCTCCTTTTTAAGAGAATGATTTGTACATTTCCTTGACATTATTGGTGAACGATAAAACCAAACACTGGCTGCGGGAAACATGAGTCCCAGCTCCTACTCCAGCCCATACTCCAGCCCCTTCTCCAGCCCCTGCTCCAATTCCAGACCCATCTCTAGCCCCTTCTCCAATTCCAGACCCATCTCCAGCCCCATCTCCAGTCCCTGCTCCAGCCTCAACCCCAGCCCCAGATCTAGCCCCTCAACTTTCCCAAGCCCCAGCAAGCAGAAAGAGGAAAACAACTCAATCACTCTCTCCTCCCAGTGCCCAGACAGCCTCTGACAGGCTGTCTGGGCAAATGGGATAGATTCACACGTAAAGTGAAGAAAATAACAGAAGAGGGGTACAGAAGCAATCAACAAAGCAGTTCAGTCTGAATTCAAACAATAACGACACACATAGTTTAATAAAAAAAATATAGAACTTAATTCACGTCCAAATGTTGTGAATTATATATATTTATGTCATAGTCACCAGTAAACTCCATTACACTTAAAAGTTACTTCAACTTCAACCAGGGAATGCTAGTTATGCTATCTATTCTAAGTAAAGAAATAAAACAACAGTAAAAAGACAGGCTATATACAGTAGCAAGGCTATAAAAGTAGGAAGGCTACATACAGACACCGGTTAGTCAGGCTGATTGAGGTAGTATGTACATGTAGACATGGTTAAAGTGACTATGCATATAGGATGAACAGAGAGTAGCAGTAGCGTAAAAGTGGGGTTGGCGGGTGGTGGGCGGGACAATGTGCGGGAGCACTGGTTGGTCGGCCCAATTGGGGTAGTATGTACATGAATGTATAGTTAAAGTGACTATGCATATATGATAAACAGAGAGTAGCATCAGTGTAAAAGAGGGGTTGGGGGGGCACACAATGCAAATAGTCTGGGTAACCATTTGGTTACCTGTTCAGGAGTCTTGTGGCTTGGGGGTAAAAACTGTTGAGAAGAATTTTTGTCCTAGACTTGGCACTCCGGTACCGCTTGCTATGCGGTAGTAGAGAGAACAGTCTATGGCTGGGGTCTTTGACACTTTTTAGGGCCTTCCTCTGACACCGCCTGGTGTAGAGGTCCTGGATGGCAGGCAGCTTAGCCCAAGTGATGTACTGGGCCGTACGCACTACCCTCTGTAGTGCCTTGCGGTCAGAGGCCGAGCAATTGCCGTACCAGGCAGTGATGCAACCAGTTAAGATGCTCTCGATGTTGCAGCTGTAGAACCTTTTGAGGATCTCAGGACCCATGCCAAATCTTTAAAGTTTCCTGAGGGGGAATAGGCTTTGTCGTACCCTCTTCAACATACACTAGCAGACATGTTAATAATGACCTCATCATTATACTGCAATAATAAAAAGGCATAGATCAGCTGCCTATCCTCCCCAATTGACCGTATGGTCCTTTTCATGTGTGATGGGAAACCTGCCTCATACCTCATATCTCGGAGGTAGTAAAGTCCGTGGGGTGGAGTTAGTGGGTTTATTAGGAGCTGCAGAGTTGATCTCATTCTCTCCCTCCCTCTCTCTGTCTGTCACTCATTCTCTCTCTCCCTTGCCCTCTTTCTCTCTCTCTCAGTTCTCTGAGGGCTTTTACTCCAGGGCAAGCTGTGACTCAGTCAGACTGCCTTTAAAAATGTCTGAACTCTAGTGTGTAATCCAGTATGACCTACCCTCTAGACTCCTGTACTTGCACATTTTTAGACAGTGAGTAACTGGATGACAGCTGAAATGTTTGCATGCCAGTCGTATGCCTTTGCATAATGTTCCCAATAAAGTATTATTGGAAATTACTATCTGTTTGGTACACAATGCATGTACTATTTGTTTTTTTTACTGCCAAGGGGCACAACCCCTCTATTTAAGGGAGTTGTCTTTAGAAAATCAACAGGGATCTCTCAACATTGCTTTCTTTGATTTCACTGAAACGATTTTCTCAGTTCAGGAAACTTCAAATTGACAAAATGAAGTATCCTTTCATGTAGTGGCTATCTCTCTCTCGCTCTCTCTCTGTGTGTGTGTGTTGTCTTCTCTCTGTACACAGAACTCAGCTCTGTTTGTGTTCTGTCCCAGCGGTGTCATTTCCATGTGTTGTTTAGATGTCACATGGTCCAGCCTGTAGCACTGTTTGACACAATGAGGCCCCAGTTGATAGGTGCAGGCATACTGATGCCGATCACATCTCCATGCAAATTCTGTTTGCTCTAAATGGACTCAGAGGAGTGGGGGAATCTGCCTGAATTGTGTCAGAGATGTGACAAGGGCACCAGAGAGACAAGAACAAATGATGATTATCCAGAAACCTCTATTTTTGTTTTTAATTTGAAGTTCTATGGTGTTTTTGAATTCTACTTCATGCACAGTGTTGAGCGTACGTGATTGACTCCAGTGTTTTTTTTCAATGGGTGAATGAGTTACCTACTTTCCGTCTCATCATGTCTACTTGTGGAAAAGCCGTGTGAGCATATTTGCGTATCTGCACATGTGACGTGAGAACACAGGAACTGTCTATATGCTCTGGCATAGGATACTGTAAAGCCCCAGTCAGACCAGCTCTGACGGCCAGGCCACAGCCCCCTATCCCCCTAGACCCCACCCCGAGGTCTGTGGCTTAGAGCTGCTTTCAGGGAAGATCCTTTTCTGCTGAGTTCATCAGGCTCGTCCCTTTGAGCATGGAGCCGACGGACAGCCTTGTGGCCCTTTCTCTCTTTTCATGCGACAAATGTGCTAAAACAGCAGTCCGTAATCACTTGGCATTAGGAGCCGTTGTGTGAGGCATTAGCGGTTAGAATTGACCGGTGGGACGTCATAAAAATGAGTCTGACACTGAACACCAAAGCTGATGAGGCTTGATCCTGGCAGTGGAAGGGAGGGGGATTAAACAGAGCGCACTGGGGCTTTAGCAGGGTCCCATCCCATGATGCCTCTGGTCTGCCGCTGTCTCCCTGCTCTCTGACTATCTGACTGTCATGTCAGGACCAGGCAGGCCCTCTCTTTTACCTTCCTCTAGTCTCCACAAAGACTCCTGCCTACTCCACAAAGGCTCTTGCCTTATTTTAACAAAGAGGCGTGGCTACGTATTTATGGGAGGGACATCTTATGTAATAAGCAAAGGTTGACAATATTACACCTGAATGATGGAGGAGTGTATAGCCTATACTGAACTGTGGTCCCTATAGACCCCTTCTCTGGAGCTGTAGAAGGCAAGCTGTATTTGAGAGATAATTAACTGTTATCTCGATTAGTACACCTCTGCACGTGCTTAGTGGCCCAGACTGGCAGTGTAGAGAGAGGAGGAGACAGAGAGATAGAGGGAGAGCGAGTGAATGCTCCACTCCTTGTTCACACAAGAGGCTCAGTGCGGTGGGTCGATGTCAATGAGGGCTGCATTCCAACCATGCGCGCTGTTTTGACTCAATCGCTGACGGGGCAGGTCTGCACATCAGAACTGGGGTTTAATCATGGCTCTCCTTTGACATTATCAGAGTGTTATCAGCAGAGTTTACTGTGAATCACATTATCCCCTCTCATCCATTTATCACTAAATCACATGTACTGCCCATCACCTCACAGCCACTTTCAATTGGGAACCTAACTCAATTTAGTTTACTAAACTTCTCTTCCTTCTGCTAGGCATTCAGAACATTTCCACTGTGCCCCATTTGTGTTTTACCGTTTATCCTCATGGACTGTGAATGATCAGTAATTTTCTCTCCTGTTTAAAGCGCTCCTCTTCCTCCCTGTGTGAGTACTGAACAGTAGCCTCATGGTGTTGGAATGCCCCAGTGACAGGTAGCACCATGAGAACAATCACTATACAGTATCACAGAGCAGAGGGCTCCTTAACAGCTTCTACCCACAAGCCATCAGACTGCTGAACAATTAATGAAATGGCTACCTGGACTATTTGCATTTGCAAGTTTTTTTACACAGCTGCTACTTGCTGTTTATTATCTATGCATAGTCACTTTACCAATACTTACATGTACATATTACCTCAATTACCTAGACTAAACCTGTAGCCCCGCACATTGACTCTGTAAGGGTACCCTGTATATAGCCTCGTTATTGTTATTTTATTGTGTAACTTTTTTTTACCTTCGAGTAAAGAAAATATTTACTGAATAAACTATTTTCTTAAAACTGCATTGATGGTTAAGGGCTTGTAAGTGAGCATTTCACTGTAAGTACTACACCTGTTATATTTGGCTCATGTGAGAAATACAATTAGATTTGATTTAATGGACTCTACACTCCTCCTGTCTCACTGTGACGGGAAGGATCCCATGGATGTGGTACACCTATATAGTCCACCTCAGCCTCACCACTTCTCTCCCATCTTCCTCCTCTTCTCCTCATAGTATGGGGAATGTGGTTCTCCCCAGCCCCTGAACCTCTGTCTGTCTGTACTGGGGCTGGCTGCGGTAAAGAGCTTGTGTCATATTAGTCTGTTTGAGTGCCTTAGAGACAAGCTCACAGTAATGTGCAGAGTGAGCACTTTTTTCCCCAAGCTGCTGTGCTGGGGCAGGACAGTGCAACTAACTTCCAGATGTTTCTCCTCCAGTTTTAGATGTTTCACTACTCATGAGTGTTTGTGTCTATGCCTGCAACCAGAATTTACTTTTTGAAGCTGTGATTTTTTTACATTTTGAAACAGAGAGAGAGATCTGTTTGCCGTCTCAGGATACCAACAGTATTGTCCATCTGGTGATATTTGATCATTTAAGGCACTAAAACAACCTGTCAAGACACACTGGCTGAGATGGTTACTGTGCCATGCTATATTATTGAGCCCTCAGAGCTCTGTGAATTTGACACTCAGACCTCTGTGAATTTTTTGATTGCAGACACTGTAGCCTTGGAGTAGAATGATGTAAAGTGCTGCTTCCGTCCACTGTGTGAATTCAACATTTTGACTGATGACTCCCTGGAATAGAAACAGTTTCAGGTGTTTTGGTCGCTCATTGATCTGTTCCAGCCGTGACATACAGAAAGGGGCCACCGAGGAATGTCCTCGTTTATCCCACTGTATGCCCTCATCCAATGCACCCACCCCAATCTCTCTCTCCCTCTCCCACTGCTGAGGCCCACCCCTCTGCCGCTGCTGCTCCACCTTCTGAAGGACCGTACACGTGCTGCTCTACAGTATCGACCTCTGGGCTCTCTCTCGCTCTATAATGAAAAGGTTAGCCACTGAATCACTCCAGATAAAGGTGAGAGAGCAGGCCCTTGAATTACAATCAGAGCAGAACAGAATGAACTTTCCTGTCCAAGATAAAGGTTCTGTACTTCCTGGTCCCTGTATGTAGTAGGTAAAGCATTTAGTGTGAGCAATGAGCATGCATACTGTACATATGAGCGTGAAATCACAGTGGAACAGAGAATGGACAGATGCACTTGCTGCAGAGCTGGCAGACAGTAAGAGTTATGGCCTGTGTTCTGAAACAACTGCAGCTCAAGTTTCAGTGAAGACAGTTAGCAGTAGGTGAAAGTGACATTTGACACGTAATTGAATTCTAGCGAGGATTGAGGATTGACTTATGTTATGCAGGGTAAAATGTGAATTTCATGCCGCTGTGCGACGGTAATAATATTTTACGTGCGCTGTCTCTCAGGAATTAGTGGCCATGAGTGGAGATGAATGAGCTAAGCCCTTAGGGACCACTGGACCTTGACCACATCATTATGTCAATATAGCCATGGCGTGCGTGCCTGCGAGTGTATGCACGCTTGTTAAGCTCCCTCCCTCAGGAAATACCAGAGGAACACCTTCTTGTGTCCCATCCTGTTTCCCCCAGCTCCATGGCTATAGCCGCCCTTCCAGGCTAAAATGTACACACACAACACGAAAACACACACGTTAGTATAGGCAACACTTCTCACGAAAGGAAAGCTCCTCTTTTGTTTTGTCTTTCACATCACTGCATTACAGGAGACAGCCATAGCAGCAGCCCAGACATTTGAACTGCTGTTTTTATGACACCAACTCTTTACCGTGTCACATTGAACACATTAACCTGTTACAGTAAAGGTAACAGTACAGCCTCTCTCGTCCTGGAGGTCTCTGTGAGGGAGACTGGTAGGTTCTCTCCCCTCTGCCCATGTCAGTGATAAAATGAGAGGAATGTTATACCAGTGGAGATGTAGTTCACGCCCATTTGCACTGTAACACCTCAGCCTACAGAATGGTGTTTGCTGTTGCCCTAGACTCCCAGCAGCAGTCTGTCTGTTGTTTATAAAGGAACCACCCTCTCTCAGGACAATGAAAAACAAGCAGCATTTTCCTAGAAGAATCCTCCCAATTACCTTCCAGGAAGAAGCTCTCCTTTTTTTCTCCTTTATTTATGAAGGACCTGTCCTGCAGAGACTATTTACACACTATGTTGTTGCTGGTAAAGAATAGGTGTTTCCTGCCTCTGCACTCAGTACCCCACACATCATTTCTGCTGATACTGCAGTGCCAGGCAGCTTTGAATGTAGTCTCTGGAAGATAAGGAGCTAATACACAGATTTGCACATGACGTGTGCATGTGTGTATGTTTAAGTGTGCTTGTGTACTTGTGCGTTTTCTCGGACAACCCTCTGATTGAGCTCCACACTGTTGTCATTAGTGTTGTCATCCACAACAGCAAGGTTTACAGGAAGTCAGTCATTGTCAGCAGACTGGAGCACACCGTGTGCTTTGTTAAACCTTAAGAACAATAAGGAACGGTCCTCAAATGTCAATAAACATGATTGTGTTTGGTATCCCCTAGAGTTGTCATTGTATAATGTACATTCATTGACTTTGATTTCAGCTAACTTTTTATCGTCCCTGTCTGGTTAAATTATTGACATCCGTGTCTGAAAAGATAGTGGTGTTATCACAGTATAGAGAAAATGATTACGCCAAGTGCTTGGTATGAAACATTTCCGCACAGTATGTACCATCGCTTCACCATTTGGAGGAAAACAAATGTGGAACTGCGCACATTGTGACGAGCGTGTTATATTTACCGTAATAAGTATATAAAGATGCTGAAACCAAAACATTTGAGTTCTAGTAATGTCATTTAGAAATGTCTCAACAATGAGGCAAAGGTCACATTGTTTCTCATGGAGTATTTACTGCCTCGTAAATTCAATAAAATGCACTCTGGGATCTTCAGAGCATTGTTTTCAATTTCACTCTCTCATTGTAACGCAAACAATGGGATCACGTCATCAACTCTAAATGGCATAGCTAACTTGGGAAGAAACCACATTTAGATACGCCACTCACTTAGTTTCAAACTCATTAAAGTATTTTTTTCCTCTCTCCGGAATGTATAATTCATCTCGCACAGAAATAGAATCTTTTGAGTATAACGATAAGGCTAATTTGAAATGATGGTTACCTCCTCTTGCCACTCCCAGTTGCGTTGCTGGGGAGGCTATTAGTGAGTATGCTCGAGCCATCGGGGGTTAAAGTGCTTGTGCAGCTGAGTGGAGGGATGCCAGCCAGCCCTGCTGCTGCCTCCAGCCTGTTGTTTGGCTAAATGTGCTCTGCTAACCATGTCAATTGAGAAAAGGAAAGGAGATGAAGTTTTTTAGATGAATGATCTGTATAGCAATTTGTATTTCTGCTCCACAAGATGAAAGCGGTCTAATGGTTTGCTATCAGTAATTACTATGGTAATTCACTCGCAATGTAAAAGCTTAATATATCCTCTCAGAAATTCTGTAAACTGTAAACTGCATTATTGGAATCTATTTGAGTTTAATCTTTAAATTTTTTCAGTTTTTTTAATCAAGTTGGTTGTCAGATGTTAATAGTATTGAAGTATGAATCACATCAGAGCAATGATCCCCTTAAACAATATAAGTTTTTAACTACAAAGTATTTGGGCAGCAATGAAGTTCACACCTCATAATACTCCATAACTTTTCCAAATGACAATTTATTCCAGTTTCCTTAGAATGGAAATGTTGTTGAAGACTGTGCTTTTGCCACCATGTCTTTCATGTGATGAACGCATGTAGCCTTGAAGAGTGACACTAAATGTGTTGTGTGAACCAGAAGAGACTGAATAATTGAGGCCATGACCATGGAATTGGACTACTAATAACAAATAGCTTTGGGGTGACACACACACACTTACCATATTTTGTTAAGCTGTGTCTGTTAACGTTTA
The DNA here is from genome assembly GCF_045679555.1 of Salvelinus alpinus. Lineage (NCBI taxonomy): Eukaryota > Metazoa > Chordata > Actinopteri > Salmoniformes > Salmonidae > Salvelinus > Salvelinus alpinus. The sequence continues at coordinate 33,611,438 of NC_092090.1, forward strand.
CACCTGTATAAACCCCTGTCTTTATTTCCTAGTGTCCCGGCATTCCAGTCCCACTGATCAAATTGAGTGAGGCCAGAGAGAGTTGGCTGTTCCAATGCAGACTAAACACTTTCCCCATCCACAAAGCCCTCCACTGGATTCCTGCACAACACCATGCCATAAACAATGACTTGATGATGTTGCTGCCAATATAATTGATTGATGGAATGCCCATGCAATTACTGTGTGAATTGGAGGAGAGACGTAACATTGACAGGTTTAATGGAACAACAGGTCTAGAGGCATGAGTTATAAGTACAGTAGGAAAAAGACTCTCCTTCTCTCAATCTTTCTCACACCTAATGAAAGCCTTTTCAGTTTACTCCGTTTTTCTGTTTAGTCCTTGACAATACGATGAAAATGAGAGCTGAAACCAAGATACGTTGCTGTTCTACTGTTTGTGTCATATGAGACTAATCTTGCCAGAATGTTCCTCAATTTCTCAATGGGATTTGAGGCATTTGTTTTTACCGATCACAAATTAGAAAGGGCAGCTATTGTGACTCACAATACAGTGTTATATGGAAAGATATTGAGGTTGCCGTTCAAGGTCGCCCAATCCAGTCTGTAGCTGGGGATAAAGAAACATCTGGGACATTAACAGGGATACTTAACCCTATATCATCATTTACACTAGACCTCTGGTTTCGGATGGTGAAGCAACATAAACTGGAAAAGGAAATCCGAACGGTGAAATGGTTTAGGTTTGATCCAAAATGTAAACCAGGTATCTACAGTATGATAGAAAAGGACTGTAGAGGATGGAGAACTTCTCAGAATTTAAAGGAGAAATATGGTATGGATTTCTACAGATACTTACAGTTAAGGGACTATTTTGAAAAAGAGATACAAATTACAGGACCTTCTTCAATACCAAATATTACTATCCATGTGATTCAAAATGCATATAAACAGGCAATGTCCAAGACAATCTCTTCACTCTGTCATGGCCTGATAGCCTCTAGAAAAGAGTCAACTTTTTATATTAAAGCAAAATGGGGAAAGGAACTGAATATAGACATCTCAGATGAAGACTGGGACAATATATGCAGTACTCAACATACTTCTACAAACTCAAGAACATGGATAGTTTTTTGGGAAAATTACCTCTTTTTTTTTTTTTATCACTCCTAGAATCAAAAGTCAACAGCTAGATGTACAACAGCCATGCTGGCGGCTGTGTGGCCATGCACATGTTTTGGGGGAATGTCAGAAGATGTCATTGTTTTGGGACAATGTATGTTTGGTGTTAAAAGATGTCATAGGACATGAAGTCCCTAGAACTTGCCCTGTAAAGTACCTTAGTAATGTTCCATGAGTGTGATGGGCAGGGACAGATACCTGATAAGTTAACCTTGCTGCAAGTAAAAAAGCCATTACCAGTAACTGGTATAAAGTAGAAGCCCCAAAATGTGAAGAATGGCAAAGTATAATCCAATAAATCTTTAATATGGAAAGCTTGACATATGCCTAATATCCAAGAATAAAAAAGACATGCCAGTTGTGGACAACCCCTTTCTTTCACCTTAATTGAATAGCTTGTTTTTTCTTGAAGAGGACATTTCACATGGTAATCTCCAATAGAGCGGTAGGTTTTCCAATGCATATAAAGCAATGTTAAAAGTAGGCTAGATGCAGATTAAACCAATAAATTGAGAAGGAGAAATGCTGTAGGCACAGAGGGAATAGAAAATATTGATTTTTTTCTCTCAAGCTTCAGTTTGGCTATTCTCCGTTGGAAAGTACAAGTGGGTCTTTGTCCTTGTGTGCCCTAGTAGGCAACTGGGTCTTAGTGTTCCCCGGTAGATATCGTCCAGTAATGATTACTAAAGGAACTCCTTGCTGTTGGTTTGACTCCACTCCTTCAGGCCCTGACCTTCAGAGGGTTCTCATTAACAGTGGAAACAGAACACAGTACCCCACTAGAGCCGTAACCAAGCCAAGAATTTCCTGAGTCAAAAGAGCCCAGGGAAGATAAGACAAACGACCAATCAGATCTTAATTCAGCCCAGATGAAGATGGACAGACAGTGAAACAGGACCCTGACTTCCTCCTCCCTGTACTGACTCAACTAGCATGGTGTTATTAGGGGGATTACTTTCCCTCTCTTTTTTTCTCCACTTTTCTTACTTTGTGAGTTTGGGGAAAGATATACTCCTTCATAATCATGAATGACATTTTGGCTTCATTCTAGACCGTGTGTGGTATTACTTTGACTTTTTGTGTCTCCCAAGTAATAATCAACTATTCTCCCCTTTTCACAAGAATATATAGTATAATATGTCTACAGATAACAGTAAGCAATAGGAGTAGCCTAAACCCCAAGTTTGATTATACTGTCCTCATTATCTGGCTGTATTTGAGAAAAGAATACACATTTGTGGAATTTCATATCTGTCTGGGTTGGTAGGCTACTTTTACTTTTTATTGAAGAACTTCAAGGGCAAAAATGTGGAAAGAAAACAATTGTGGACTTATCAAAGACGGCTGTTGTTGGCAGGAACTGGCCTCTAGATCTTGACCTCTCCCTCAGATTGGTTGTTCCAACAGGCAGAGAGGTGTAATAGCTCGGCCTGTGTTTATTGTTCTCCCTTTCACTCTCATCCCCCTTTTCTAAAGCTGAGAAAGTAGGGCTATACTACACCTACAACAATGGCTTTTCTAACGCTGAGAAAGTACTATGCCAGTGCTACACCTACAACAATGGTGTTGAGGGTCTATTATCGTGTTTTATCCAGTTAGGACACACAGTGCAGTTCAGGGTGTGTGCTTCATGTTATTTCACTGCACGTTAGAGTTTTCTGCTCTGGAGATGCTGAGCATAACTCTGTGAAGTGTTCTCCTCACTAACGTGTGCCTGTTTTGTGTCTGTGTATTCCGGCCTGTTCCGTGGCAGAGTTTTCCATGTGCCTGCTCTTCCATGCGAAGGCAGCACCTGAGCTCCAGAGCTGTTGTGTGCTGCTGCTCTGGGTACTGGGGGTGGGGGGGGGGTGACAAAGCTTCCTTTGATCACGTTTTAGTGTCACAAATGCCCCTCTCTCTTCTCCATCAGGAGATACTGCAGGTCTGTATTTGTTTCTAAAGCAGGCAGTAGTACTCTTCTCTCTGTTTCTTTGGGTTACAGCGTTTGGGGTAGATCAATTAAAATGTTCTAGCTCCATCTTGTTTACTTTTAGAACAGCAAATTAGCCTGGTTACTTGAGAGAGATAGAATGCTGAACATTCTGATATCTTCCCTGGTGGATGCGGGACGAAGTTACCGTTACAGGAGGACAGAGCGGCTGGCATCTATACTAGTATGTAGTCATTCATTCATTCATATTGCAGATGTAACAAATATGCTTTAAAAAAATATTGATACAAATGTAGATTTCATTGTTCTTTCGATGTTTTACTTTTGTGTCCAACCTCGTATTAGATTAGATTGTTAGATACTGACAAATACAGTTAATATATAGTAATTTAAGAGTGCACTATTTAGTTGTAGGCTGAATGTTATATTTAAGCATTAAGGCATGAGGAGTTGTGGTATATGGCTAATATACCATGGCTGAGAGCTGTTCTTAAGCACGATGCATCAAGCCCTGTCTGTCAAACTGCTTTAGGTTTTTGCTTTGTGGGATTTGGTCTGGTGGCAAATTAACCCAAGACCATCCACTCCTACAGGGCACCTCTGGCTTGCGCCAGCTGTACATGTAAGAATAGTCAGGAGCTGTGTGTGAACGTGATTTCCTGGTTTATCAAAATGGCTGCTTGGGATGGAAATAGAGAAGCTCTGTGTGCTCAGAGCAAAGTAGTTACTTAGATGAACATGTAGTCATCTTTGTTCTTTTTTCATTATGTCACAGGCTGAAGCTACTTCTGATTTCTTTACAAGTAATGTATGAACTGATTTATTTTACATTGAGAGATATAGCCCTACAGTGTGTTGTTTACTTTGAAACAATGCAAGCTGAGCTCTGAGGTTCAGTGCATCCTGTGGGTGGGGGTCCGGAAAGCCATAGGAAGTATTCTGAATGACAGCTATGGCCTGCTTGGTTTCCTGTGTGGTTGGTTATCAACCACACAACCACACAAAAATCCAACTTAAAGTCATTGACTGGATTTTCAGTTGAAAGTTGACCTGAAACATTTTTCTTTGGTTTAAATCAAATCAAATCAAATTTTATTAGTCACATACACATGGTTAGCAGATGTTAATGCGAGTGTAGCGAAATGCTTGTGCTTCTAGTTCCGGCAATGCAGTAATAACCAACGAGTAATCTAACCTAACAATTCCACAACTAACTACCTTATACACACAAGTGTAAAGGGATAAAGAATATGTACGTAAAGATATATGAATGAGTGATGGTACAGAACGGCATAGGCAAGATGCAGTAGATGGTATAGAGTACGGTATATACATATGAGATGAGTAATGTAGGGTATGTAAACATAAAGTGGCATAGTTTAAAGTGGCTAGTGGTACATGTATTACATAAAGATGGCAAGATGCAGTAGATGATATAGAGTACAGTATATACATATACATATGAGATGGGTAATGTAGGGTATGTAAACATTATATTAAGTGGCATTGTTTAAAGTGGCTAGTGGTACATTTTTACATAATTTCCATCAATTCCCATTTTTAAAGTGGCTGGAGTTGAGTCAGTATGTTGGCAGCGGCCGCTAAATGTTAGTGGTGGCTGTTTAACAGTCTGATGGCCTTGAGATAGAAGCTGTTTTTCAGTCTCTCGGTCCCTGCTTTGATGCACCTGTACTGACCTCGCCTTCTGGATGATAGCGGGGTGAACAGGCAGTGGCTTGGGTGGTTGTTGTCCTTGATGATCTTTATGGCCTTCCTGTGACATCGGGTGGTGTAGGTGTCCTGGAGGGCAGGTAGTTTGCCCCCGGTGATGCGTTCTGCAGACCTCACTACCCTCTGGAGAGCCTTACGGTTGTGGGCGGAGCAGTTGCCGTACCAGGCGGTGATACAGCCCGACAGGATGCTCTCGATTGTGCATCTGTAGAAGTTTGTGAGTGCTTTTGGTGACAAGCCGAATTTCTTCAGCCTCCTGAGGTTGAAGAGGCGCTGCTGCGCCTTCTTATTTTTTATTTTCCTGACACCACACTCCGAGGGCCCTCACCTCCTCCCTGTAGGCCGTCTCGTCATTGTTGGTATTCAAGCCTACCACTGTAGTGTCATCCGCAAACTTGATGATTGAGTTGGAGGCGTGCATGGCCACGCAGTCGTGGGTGAACAGGGAGTACAGGAGAGGGCTCAGAACGCACCCTTGTGGGGCCCCAGTGTTGAGGATCAGCGGGGTGGAGATGTTGTTACCTACCCTCACCACCTGGGGGCGGCCCGTCAGGAAGTCCAGGACCCAGTTGCACAGGGCGGGGTCGAGACCCAGGGTCTCGAGCTTGATGACGAGTTTGGAGGGTACTATGGTGTTAAATGCTGAGCTGTAATCGATGAACAGCATTCTCACATAGGTATTCCTCTTGTCCAGATGGGTTAGGGCAGTGTGCAGTGTGGTTGCGATTGCGTCGTCTGTGGACCTATTGGGTCGGTAAGCAAATTGGAGTGGGTCTAGGGTGTCCGGTAGGGTGGAGGTGATATGGTCCTTGACTAGTCTCTCAAAGCACTTCATGATGACGGAAGTGAGTGCTACGGGGCGGTAGTCGTTTAGCTCAGTTACCTTAGCTTTCTTGGGAACAGGAACAATGGTGGCCCTCTTGAAGCATGTGGGAACAGCAGACTGGGATAAGGATTGATTGAATATGTCCGTAAACACACCAGCCAGCTGGTCTGCGCATGCTCTGAGGACGCGGCTGGGAATGCCGTCTGGGCCTGCAGCCTTGCGAGGGTTAACACGTTTAAATGTTTTACTCACCTCGGCTGCAGTGAAGGAGAGCCCGCAGGTTTTGGTAGCGGGCCGTGTCAGTGACAAGCCGTATTGTCCTCAAAGCGGGCAAAAAAGTTATTTAGCCTGTCTGGGAGCAAGACATCCTGGTCCGCGACGGGGCTGGTTTTCTTTTTGTAATCCGTGATAGACTGTAGACCCTGCCACATACCTCTTGTGTCTGAGCTGTTGAATTGCGACTCTATTTTGTCTCTGTACTGGGACTTAGCCTGTTTGATTGCCTTGCGGAGAGAATAGCTACACTGTTTGTATTCGGTCATGTTTCCGGTCACCTTGCCCTGGTTAAAAGCAGTGGTTCGCGTTTACAACTTTTACTTATGAAACTGTAGACTGTCTGTGTCCCAGTCTTGTCTGTCATGCCACCAACTAGTGTGGTTGCAAAGTCCCATAATAATATAAAATTGTGTTTTCAGACATATTACAATATATTTTTGCAAGAATAGTTCTAGGTTTTATGTCTCAAGAATCATATAAATCAATGTATTTTCACTTTATCGAATTTGAGTTGGATATGTTATGTGACAGGTGTTTTAGGAGTTCACAAGTACTGTGCTTCAATATAGTAAATAAACACTGCAGGCCTGTCAGTCACCAAGTAAACGTGAACATGCAGCAGCATCACATCAGCGAAATCCCCTCTCCTCTCTTCACAATTGCCCATGGTCCGCATAGTTCATTATCAAGAAAAATAGTGATATCTGTTGGGGGTTTTTGCATTAAGAATAGTTTATACGGGTAAATTAATATATAAATATAACGTATACGTTTGACCTGAATGTCCGACATGCGTGCATAATCATAATATTTTTGTTTAGAGTAAGTATATTTAGTTAAACGGCAATGCCCTGTTTTCCATCCAGTACCATCACCCCTACAGAGGTGCAATGGACTCTTCCAGTCAGACATGTCACGATCGTTGGTTGGAGAGGAGAGAATCGAGCAGGGAGAGGCATACAAAGCCTGCCATTGCAGTTTTACTGCTTTGGATTTGCGGACGAAGTGATATCTACATTTCTTCAAACGTTTCAACCAACGTTCATTAAAATAAATTACAAAAAGGCAACGTATTTGAGTTGGAATATTTTAAACGGAGTAATTTCAAATGAATAGGCATATCGGGTAAAGTTACATTGAAGGCAAACTACTGAAGATAATGAACTTTGGACTTTTCACACACAAATTTGGGTCATGTTTCACGACGTTCTGAAAAAATAAAATATTATTGCCCGGCGTGGCGGCAGCTGGGCGAAATTCAGAAGAAGGAATTTTGCGCTTTGGTTGAAGTGATAATACTAACACTAACTTGCTACTTTGGGAGCGGAGCAAGCAAGTAAAATGTCTGCCAAAACAGCTTCTAAGGTAGGATACCCGACGGAACTACAGAAAAAAAGTTACGAAGTATATTTTATTTTGCGCCGAATGCATAATCTTCTCATCAAGGGAAACTGGGAAATACTATCAACATCAGATTGTTCGTCTAGTTTATGTGTCTCTGTCAATGTTGTCAGTGGTTGATGAGATCGACATGATCGAACGTTACCTCAACTGTATTTATGTTAGGTGAATGTCATTCATGCGACCAGGGAGGTATTGATCATGAAGCATTCAGGATTTTATAATGTTTTGAAAAGAAGCAAAAAAGAATGGGGTCACTAAACTGACAATTTTTGCATATTATTGTCAGGGGTGCCCCAATAAAACACCTGTTGATCATCTACATTTGGGGGCTACATACCATTTCTTCAATGCTGGTGGTTAGTTACATTTTTGAGTTTGTCTTGACAGTGAAAACAGTTACTGTGGCAAACTTTATTTGAATGGACGATATCATAATAATGCGTTGCAATACTGTAACGGTTGGTTTCCGACGTTCAAAGCCCGGGTAAAGAATGTTCAGTGTTAATCAATTATGTCATAGTCTTGATACAATGACACGATTGTTCATTAGAACCAATAGTAAACTACAACCCGTAGTTTTATATCGGTGTCATTCACCGGGCAATCATGTTTGTTTACTGGGCCTAAGCAGATTTTCGAGTGAACGGGGTCAAGTTAGACACGTCTTAATTGTACATGCTATTGCTCCACACACACTGCGTAGGGTCAAGATAGACCATGTGGATTAAAATACGTAATGTATCTGTTCTAGTGGTTTGGCTTGGCATGTTTCAACCCTGTTTGACCAGGTGAAAGCTGGCAGTAACACATTTTGGGAGTGGTTGTAAATAGGTTAATCCACAAATTACAACGCATACCAATGTTTTCAAGTGTGCCAATTGTTTTCTCTGTCACACAGAGTTGTCTGACAACCTAGGAATGTGTACTGTAGTTTCACACTAATGAAATTCAGGTTTGGTCAGTTTTTCCAATTCAGGTGGAACCATCTCAGGTGATGTAATGCAGGTGTGTCCTATGTGGTGTATCTCACTACATCATACTATGGATATTTAAAGTGGACAGCCGTCCATTGAAAGTGCAAGTGACAACTGAAGTGCAATGTTCTGTTTGCTGGATGGTGCTCGGTCTGTCAAGAAGGCTATCATCTGTTTTGATATAGAATGTGTTTCTACCAGCATGTGTTCACGGATAAATAAGCCTTCTGGTTCATTTGGCTGTCACTCTGGCCCACTTGTTCAATCTGAATTAGAGGTCGGCCAATTTAATTAGGGCCGATTTCAAGTTTTCATAACGATAGGTAATCTGCATTTTTGGACGCTGATTACATTTCAATTCACGAGGAGACTGCGTGGCAGGCTGACCACCTGTTACGCGAGTGCAGCAAGGAGCCAAGATAAGTTGCTAGCTAGCATTAGACTTATCTTATAAAAAACAATCAATCTTAACATAATCACTAGTTAACTCCACATGGTTGATATTACTAGTTTAACTAGCTTGTCCTGCGTTGCATATAATCAATGTGGTGCCTGTTAATTTATCATCGAATCACAGCCTACTTCGCCAAATGGGTGATGATTTAACAAAAGTGCATTTGCTAAAAAGCACTTTCGTTGCACCAATGTACCTAACCATAAACACCAATGCCTTTCTTTAAATCAATACACAAGTATATATTTTTAAAGATGCATATTTAGTTAAAATAAATGAATGTTAGCAGGCAATATTAACTAGGGAAATTGTGTCACTTCTCTTGCCTTCAGTGCAAGCAGAGTCAGGATATATGCAGCAGTTTCGGCCACCTGGCTCGTTGCGAACTGTGTGAAGACCATTTCTTCCTAACAAAGACCGTAATTCATTTGCCAGAATTTTACATAATTATGACATAACATTGAAGGTTGTGCAATGTAACAGCAATATTTAGACTTAGGGATGCCCCCCGTTAGATAAAATACGTAACGGTTCCGTATTTCACTGAAAGAAACGTTTTGTTTTCGAAATGATAGTTTCTGGATTTGACCATATTAATGACCTAAGGCTCGTATTTCTGTGTGTTTATTATAATTAAGTCTATGATTTGATAGAGCAGTCTGATTGTGAGCGGTTGTAGGCAGCAGCAGGCTCTTAAGCATTCATTCAAAACAGCACTTTCCTGCATTTGCCAGCAGCTCTTCGCAATGCTTGAAGCACAGTGCTGTTTATGACTTCAAGCCAAGATTAGGCTGGCAATACTATAGTGCCTATAAGAACATCCAATAGTCAAAGGTATATGAAATACAAATGGTATGGAGAGAAATAGTCCTAATAATTCCTATAATAGCTACAACCTAAAACTTCTTAACTGGGAATATTGAAGACTCACCAGCTTTCATATGTTCTCATGTTCTGAGCAAGGAATTTAAACGTTAGCTTTTCTACATGGCACATATTGCACTTTTACTTTCTTCTCCAGCACTGTGTTTTTGCAATTTCTAAACCAAATTAAACATGTTTCATTATTTATTTGAGACTAAATAGATTTTTATTATGTATTATATTAAGTTAAAATAAGTGTTCATTCAGTATTGTTGTAATTGTCATTTACAAATATATTTTTTTAAAACCTGACGATTTAATCGTTATCGGCTTTTTTTGGTCCTCCAGTAATCGGTATCGGCGTTGAAAAATCATAATCGGTCGACCTCTAATCTGAATACATCACCTCTGCTTGGATGATTACGTTTTCAATATAGGATACCTTACCATACATTGAGTTAGGGACTGTTGTTCAGGGATCACTGCTTTATTTAAGGAATAGCTTTGAGGCCACATCAAGCAGTGCATGCCCCTCAGACCCACACCCCCCTAATTCACTTCACATAACTATTTAACTCCTATAGATGTTTGTAGTACAATACACCATACATGCAATATCTTTCTAGCTATGACTAATGTCAGGAATGTTGTGTGAAAAGTGTAACTTGAATGCCTGTGGTTTTATCGGTCCAGTCACAGGCCCATGTGTACTATGAATTCGTCCAGAGGAATTTCACCACACATATTCCAGTGGTCAGAGTCACATTGAGTAATGAAGGATACAGAGAATGATCTGAATGCTGTTTCTAGACCAGTGTTGTGACACCTGGAACAGGTCATGATCACATCTGTAGTTGAGGTGACATAATCTCTGTCAAAGGTCAAGCATGCTGAAATCAAACCCTAATAAAATAATTATATTAATGTCATGGAAACGTAATGGTCGTTTTTACATTGTCACATAATAATTGTTTACTTATAATTGTCCTCATCATAATGCATTTCCTGTCTTGGAGGAAGTGTGCAGCACAGCCTCATGTTTATCTGAAAATGGGATTAGGTAGAGCTCACTCAGCACAGCAGTAGCAGCCGCATTTTCATAGTGTTTCTGCTGGAGCACGAAGTAGGAGTGGACGTTGCCAACATTTCAAAAGCTGTGTGAAACCCCATTAATCCAGCTCATGAAGACATTAACTCTTCTTCCACAATACATTTTAATTCTGTCCTCATCCCTCCCTTGTCTTTTGCTGTTTACACTCGCTGAATAGGAATACAACACCACAAAATACAAATAATTTATTGTATCAGCTCGCTCTAAAAATAGGCCACAAGCTTGTGTTTTCAGGGTGAAAGAATAGCAGTGAAATTAAGCAAGGGGGTTTGAAAGGCTTTGCAGTCTGTGCTCTTGCCCTCCCTCTCATGTATGGCTGGAGAGGCTGTGGTAATTATGAGGACGAGTCCCTGTGGCCTTAGTGGACTCACTTAGCTCACGTCTTCTGTTTTCCTTTGATGATGATTACACATCTCACATTTACATCAGCGATTGGGGGTGGGGGGGTGCAATTAGGCTTCTCTGTGGCCTGGAGAGGTGGTGTTTTTGTTTTCCTGTATCACTAGTCGCTCTGTGGTCCTTTAGCCATATTTTTTATTTTAGAGAGCTGCTGGATGTTTCAGTGCAGACGGGGCTAGTCTCTCTCGCTCTCTCTTTCTCTGTGCCATGAGAGGTTCTGCGGACAGAGGGTCTCAAGTGGCCCCCATGAAGATGAGCTAGGAGCCCTGGCCCCTTGTGCAGCTGAGCTTTCAGTTTTGGTCAGACAAAGTGTTCTAAAAAAACACTGCTTCCTGTCAAGAGCACTGCCCACATGACCATCAGTTATCTAGACTCCACCGTTTTATCTCTAGTTTATCTAGTAGTGAAATACAACTGCTTAAAGACATGCTACAGAACTTTGGCGACTAGTAACTATTTTTTTTAAACTTCCTGCTTTGTGCTGGATGTTTCAATGTGTAGTTCATACATGCATAATCTATGAGCAGAATTACTGTATTACCACAATTGGCCACAAAATCCTTACTTAGAAAGTGACTGTTTACTGGAAGCTGTGCAAGTGGGCCAGCCCCATAGCAATTCAAGTTCTAGCCACTGAGCTTAAGCCCCTTACCGTTAGTGACAGCTAGCAAGATGCGTGCACACACAGCAGAGTGAGAGAGAGCAATGACGTGTGCACGTATGTGATGCAATTTTCAGGGACCACCTTTTGACTCGTGAACTTTATGTTCAGAAATACTGCCTAAAAACTATACAAAAGTACCGGTGAATCTCTAACACTACCCTCGTAGCTCTTCTGTCTGTTATCAAGTTTTATTTGTCACATGCGCTAAATACAACAAGTGTAGACTTTACTGTGAAATGCTTACTTACAAGCCCTTAACCAACAGTGCAGTTCAAGAAGAAGAAAATATTTACCAAGTAGACTAAAATAAAAAGTACTAATAAAAGCAACACGATAATAACACGAACAACATACCACAGGGAGGGGAGAGGGGGAGATGCACTGCCTATATAATCTGAATCACATGGAACCTCCTTAAAAAAAGACCTCATCTCTCACCCATAATCACAGCATTAAATCCTAGAGATATGGGGGTGCCTTTAAACTGTTTGCAGTCTACCATTATTTTCTTCTCACTGCTTTCTATCTGTGACCCCAGAATAGTGGCTAGATAGAGAATTGAGTTTGACAGCTTGAGGGTTCTTACAGAATTCCTAATCTATGTTTTGCCAAAAGTACCAAACACAGCTGTAGACTAGATTCAATGACATAGTATTTTCTCTAGAATCTAGGAGTGATACCACCGTGTGTTGGGAAAGATTAACGACCCCACATGTTCTCTCATTGCCTCAGACAGGCAGACTACCCAGTCTGCCAGTATCCTGCTCCTGGTGTATGGTGTGTTGTTACTGGTGTGTCTGTGTGAGTAAGCTGGCCGGATAATTACAGGGATCATGAATGGGGGAGGAGGGATGGTTGATATTGTGGTAGTGGGACTGACTGGGACTGTCGTGGTGTTTTCACAGGCAGGGAAGCACACAGCAGAGAGAGCAGGTCTGTCTCTCCCACCCCCCACCTCCTGCTGAGTCAGTAGACTGATACTTATCTCCCACAATCACACTGGTGCCTGGTCCCTGGGTTTGGGTTCCAGGAAAGGGTGCCTGCTCTCTGCACGCACCAACCAGCATCTCAGCATTTCTGTTTTGACTCCTAAACAGGAGAAACTGCGGTTTCTGTAGCTACCCCAGTTTGCGTGTTTGGTTTGTAAAATGGTAGATTTGATGTCCCTGCCGCTCCCAGGCCAGCCAAGCCACCCATCCTTGCCTTGTTGGCAGGTCAGATCTCTGAGGATTTATCCTCAGTCAGGAACCACCAGCAGCACAAGGGATTTGACACAGGCAAGGCTGGTTGTTTTTGTGTGTGAATGACTGACTGACTGACTGCAGCTCAGAGCGTTGAAATAGTCATCCTATGGCTTATCCTACATTTTTTTAGTCACTCGTTCGGGAAATGATCATGTTTTTGTTATGTAGGTCACCTACCTGCCACATTGCTGGAGCCCTCTTCACAGTGCAAGCCCATCCTATTTTGCTTTAGTCATGAATTATTTTTGCCCCCTAAATCTGGACAGAAGTTATGGACGATGACGTACAATATTTACATATGCATGTCATTACAATGGTCATACTTCAACCATAGGTCCCCGTGTTCATAGAGTTGTTTATGGAATATTCACTACATTTCATACATGTCGACTCTGTCCTGTGTGTCTGTTTTATTAAAACATGCCTTGGTACTGATCAGACTAAATCAGTCTCAGGCGCAGCTGCACTGCACTTTCTACTCCTCTCACTCTGTCTCCCCAGCACACTTTGGAGAGAGTGTGTGTGTGTGTCTTCAGTTAGTGTTCTTTTAGTTTGTCTGTCCCCTTGAGCAACTCTGCCATGTTTACCTATTCCTCCCTTCTTCTCTCACCCTCCTTACGACGTCCACATGCTTCCCAGCCGAAACAGTTAGTGCATAGACTGTATTATGCTTACATTTTGGGATGTTTTGGGATGTTTGGGGGCGCACATCTTTTTTCTTGAAGCAAGCTGAAGTCGGTAGCTAAAGTCTACGCCCCTTCATCTGTGATTGGTCAACAGTAGAGATTCTTCAGTAAAGTCTTGGTTGTCATTCAACGAAAGACGGCTCATTGGTTATTTTTTTAATTTGAGAAATACTGCACCAAACATCTTAGTTAGATGTAAAATTGCACAACTAAGATCTCCTCTGCAAAAATGTCAAAATGAAGTGAGTTATCATAGAATAATTTCAACTGTTTTGAGAAGGTGTGTACTAGCTATGCCATCTCAATATGGACAAACGGTACTATTGCCGCGTTTTTCTTGTTTTTCAAGTGAATGTCTTTTTAAGGGAGTGTGTGAGCACACTTGTTTGGAATTCGGCTAGGCGCCAGCCGAGCTGAAACTAGCTGACGCCTTTACTCTTCCCACCTTCCCCCTATCCTCTCCCATCCACTGTTATTTTGTGAATAAAGTCTGACTTAAGCCTTTCTGTCTCAGTACACAGGAAAAATATCATTACTCAAGCCCCGGGAGCAACTGGGGTTATGTTGTTAAATTGCTTCATTAACACAGCAAAACCTAAGCCTTCTATTTTCTACTGTTCAACTCTACCCTCTGAGTTTTACTCCACTGGAAACCGCTTTCAAATGTTATATAATCACCATTTGTGAAATTGTAGAATTCACCTTTTAAGTATACGAGTTGTAATTTCTCAGAAATATTATATGAGGTTATGATCGTTTTCCAGTAATACAGTTACAGTTCCTCAGGAGAATGAATGTAATCTTTGCTGTCCTGTTTATATCATCTACAAATTAAATTGTCCATAATGACCGATTATACGTGCAGTCAGGATAAGGATTCAAACAAGACCTTCCTGCCACTGATTTTACACACACACACACACACACACACACACACACACACACACACACACACACACACACACACACACACACACACACACACACAAACAAAACAACCCTGTTGTCTGTCTTTGACAAATAGCTATGGCAGGCAAGGTTTGTTTTGTGGCTTGCGCCTATAGTTATACTTTGCTCACAATGCACACACAACTCCTGGTGAGTTCTGATGGTGTACTTGACTGAGGCCATAGTGTGCACACCATATAAGAAACCCTTGTCACATCCTCTCATTTAGCCCTTTTAAGGTGGAACCTGAGTGTTGTCTGTTCTCTATCACATCTCTCTCTCTCTCTCAGGATCCCAGCCCTTTGATTCAACATACAGTTGAAGTCAGAAGTTTACTACACCTTAGGCAAATACATTTAAACTCAGTTTTTTGCAATTCCTGATATTTAATCAGAGTAAAAAATTCTCTATCTTAGGTCACCACTTTATTTTAAGAATGTGAAATGTCAGAATAATAGTAGATTTATTTCAACTTGTATTTCTTTCATCACATTCCCAGTGGGTCAGAAGTTTACATGCATTCAATTAGTATTTGGTAGCATTGCCTTTAAATTGTTTAACTTGGATCACATGTTTCGGGTAGCCTTCCACAAGCTTCTCACAATAGGTTGGGTGAATTTTGGCCCATTCCTCCTGACAGAGCTGGTGTAACTTAGTCAGGTTTGTCAGTTCTGCCCACACATTTTTTATAGGATAGAGCTCAGGGCTTTGTGATGGACACTCCAACACCTTGACTTTGTTGTCCTTAAGCCATTTTCCCACAACTTTGGTAGTATGCTTGGGGTCATTGTCCATTTGGAAGACCCATTTGCGACCAAGCTTTAACTTCCTGACTGATGTCTTGAGATGTTGCTTCAATATATCCACATCATTTTCCTTCCTCATGATGCCACCAGTCCCTCCTGCAGCAAAGCACCCTCACAACATGATGCTGCCACCCCCGTGCTTCACGGTTGGGATGGTGTTCTTCGGTTTGCAAGCCTCCTCCTTTTTCCTCCAAACATAACAATGGTCATTATGGCCAAACAGTTCTATTTTTGTTTCCTCAGACCAGAGGACATTTCTCCAAAAAGTACGATCTTTGTCCCCATGTGCAGTTGCAAACCGTAGTCTCAAACCGTAGTTATGGCGGTTTTGGAGCAGTGCCTTCTTCCTTGAGTGGCTTTCAGGTTATGTGGATATAGATACTTTTGTACCTGTTTCCTCCAGCATCTTCAAGGTCCTTTGCTGCTGTTCTGGGATTGATTTGCACTTTTCTCACCAAAGTACGTTCATCTCTAGGAGACAGAATGCATCTTGGCTGATGACAAGCAAAGAGACACTTAGTTTGAAGGTGGGCCTTGAAATGCATCCACAGGTACACCTCCAAGTGACTCAAATGATGTCAGCCTATCAGAAGCTTCTAAAGCGATGACATAATTTTCTGAAATTTTCCAAGCTGTTTAAAGGCACAGTCAACTTAGTGTATGTAAACTTCTGACCCACTGGAATTGTGATACAGTGAAATAATCTGTAAACAATTGTTGGAAAAATTACTTGTGTCATGCGCAAAGTAGATGTCCTATCCGACTTGCCAAAACTATAGTTTGTTAACAAGACATTTGTGGAGTGGTGTATGTAAACTTCTGACTTGAACTGTATAGTCGTCTCCCCCTTCCCGTAACTTCTATGTTGTAATTAGTTCATGTATGATGAGATACTGGGTCTATGCATAGATTGATTCAACTCTAGATAAACTCAGCCTCAATCAATCAAATGTATTTATAAAGCCCTTTTTTACATTAGCAGACGTCACAGTACTTATACAGATACCAAGCCTAAAAACCCAAAGAGCACGCAATGCCGATGTAGAAGCACAGTGGCTAGGAAAAGGCAGCAACCTAGAGATGAACCAGGGCTCTTGCTAGATGTTGGTGTTATTAATTAAGGTTTATTATTATTATTATTATGCATGTACTACTCATTAATGCATGCATGTTTTCTCCCTGATATGATAATTGCGTCTCCTCTGAAATGCAGGGTGGGAAAGTAACATGGTCGCCCGGCCTCTAACAGTAACCAACTCATTAATTCAGTAGATGTGGGCCAGGCTGAGGCCTACAACATGGCCATTGTGACTGAGAGGCTCTGAAAGCTTGGGAATTTCTCTGAGTGGACTTGGCTTCTTGTTTTAGTGGGGCTGGGCCGTGTGTGTGTGGGTGGAGGCCCAGCCCTGCTGGGGTAGTGGGCTGGCTGGCCCATGAAGACTTCCGCATGCTTCGGTTCCGCTGGCTCCTATCCGAAATCGGGTAACTGAACGAGTGTGCTCGCATACCTTCGACCATCGCTTGAAAAGACCTTTACTTGAAAACGATAAATGCAGCAATGATATTGTTTGTCCCTCTTGAGACGCTGTAGCCAGTATACACGTTGTGATGTATAAGTTCGGACGACTTCGGCTTCCGAACTTTGACTTGCCTCAAAGATTTTTTGTGTGCACGAACAGCCGAAGAAACCCTTGCTGAAGGCCAAAACAAACAAACGTCACAAAATGTTGTCATAATATATGCACAAACTATTTTGGATGGGAATCTGCTCTGTTGTCCACTGTACTGTAGGGACAGGCACCATCGCTCTCTGGAGGCCAACATGGTCAGCCTCAAGGACCCCCTGCTGAATAAACCCTTTGTTTTACCACCGTGTGTGTGTGTGTGTGTGTGTGTGTGTGTGTGTTTTAAATCCCAGCTTAAGAATGGTGACATAGGAACGTTTTGTCAGGGGTCGTGTTTGGGTTTAGTTCCATAAGACGACACTAGCAAACACACCCCGATCCCCAGTCACCGTTAATTAACCTCCCTTCGTTAGTCCCTGCCTCATGTTGCTCATTCTGAAAGGCTCTCCAATGCCCTATTCTCTAGCAGGAGATTTTCCTCCTCCTATGGCTGATTTGTTAGTGGCTTGCCAATTACTGCACCTCTGATTGTGTTTGATCGGAACAATGGCTGTATGGTTGTTGTATTTTTCTCCGTTTTTCACGACCAACCCAAGCCTGTTCTTTCAAAAGTTTCTATTAGTGTCCTGTGATAAGTAAACTAATGCAGTAATCTCCCTGAGTGTTACAATCTCTCGCTCTGCATGTTCTCATACTGAGCTCAGTATTTCCAGTGTTATCAAAAATAGGAAAAGCGAGAGAGAAGCTAGGGAAAGCGATAAAAGGAGGGAGAGAGCGAGAGAGCAGGGCCTTGGCTTCTTATCAGCACATTCCTGACCTCTGTTAAGTTGTGTTCTGTGGCAGGGCTGATAGCTATGTGGCTAGTGATTGGCTGAGTCCAGGGCTGATTTACAGACTCCTGTGTGATGGCAATGCCAGATTTCCTGCTGCCTGCATGGGCCTGGTTATCGTCCCTGACCTCAGCGCAGTCTAATGGGTCAGACACAACATCAGGATTGTCAAACGTTTGCCTGCCAACAGTACGTAGCACATCTGAACAGAGTGTCGGCAGTCAATCTCTTTTGTGTTCACACAGCAAGGCCCTTTAAGTCTTCAACCAAGTCGTCAAATTCTCCAAACCAGATTGTGGCAGAAGCGTTGTTTGGCAATGCATGTCCGTGTGTGTTGCTTTATGGTCATGTCAATGTTAGCTAACTAGCTAGATGTGCTAATGTTACTGTTGTTCTACAAAGCCCTTGTTGATACTAGCCAGATGGCCACAGCTAGATAACTAGCTAGCAAGATGTCAAAGAAAACATTTAAACTCTCCATAATCTCACACAGCCCATAGATATGTTTAGCTAGCTGGCTAACATTCACTAGCTAACTAGCTGTTGTGCTAGCTAGGTAAAGTAAAGACACTGCATTTACTCTTGGTGGCCAGCTACAGGCTGCTTCATGGAAACTAATCCATTGTGATTTAATTATGTTACTAGCTACAGTGGCCAGATAGCTAGCTTGCTAAAGCATTTAGTGTTGTGTGCATTGTGCTGCACTTACCACTCCAATTTGATGTCACTGCATTGCTCAGTTAGCAAGCTAACGCTAGCTAGCTAGCTAACTAATAAGCTAGAGCACATTATCAAATTGAACAAAAAGATCCTTCAAGCACATCTTCTTCACTAGATGTAACAGCTGTAAAGACTCTAGAAAAGCTTTATTGTTTTAGTGAGAACAATTCTGATGAAATACCATTTATAGAAGTTAAAGTAAAAACCCAAACCAGTCTGTGCATCAATACAGGTGTATATAGTAAAATACTGTATACCGTCCAGCCCTACCAGTTCATTAGATACCTTTTTGACAGTGATTACAAGTGAAGTGCAGGATGTGTTTGAGGAAGTGGCTCAGTGGAGCTTTAACCCTTCGGCTCTGATATTGCTGCTGAACAGAGCAGAGGGTGTTTGTGGGGAAAAGTTTGTGTTCCAAGTGAAGTTCATCATGCTCATCCCTACTGCTGATGGCAGAGAGAGAGGACAGTTAGGCTCTGGTTGAGTGGGGATGACTTTGCTGGTGGGCTAGCTGGGAATGATATGCTAGGCCTACTGTATCTCTCTGGGTCACTGGGTTGCACTGCTGCACATCAGGGCTGTGAAAGTTTCTTAGAGGAAATCATCCTCATTTGTGAATGGTTACAGGATCGGAAACGTTTGATTCTAGTTTCTACTTCACAGTAGGGCCGTTTTAAATATTTTTTCTTCTTCTGAAATGCCTTCTTGAACATGTGCACTTTATTGTGCCATAAATACAAACTTGTATGGAATCTGTAAATATTAACAAAACATTTTTAATTATGAGCCTAGTTTAGCCAATTAGAAAGCACAAAGCTATATAGGGAGAAAGACAGGATCCTTCCTGGCTAGACATGATTGGCTGAGGTAATGGAGGGTTTGGAATTGCCGAGAGATGAATCCTGATTGGTCTGTCATGTCACAGGCTTCTGTCTATAACAGAATGGGAGCTTCCCTGGTCAGTATACAGTGCATTCTGAAAGTATTCAGACCCCTTGACCTTTTCCACATTCTGTTACAGCCTTATTCTAAAATGTATTACATTTAAAAAATCCTCATCAATCTACACACAATACCCCATAATAACAAAGTGAAAACAGGTTTTAGAAATATACTAACAACAAATTTGTATATTTCTAAAAATTGTGCTCAGGTGCATCCTGTTTCCATTGATCATCCTTGATGTTTCTACTACTTGATTGGAGCCCACCTGTGTTAAATTCAATTGATTTGGACATGATTTGGAAAGGCACACACCTGTCAATATAAGGTCCCACTGTCAATATAAGGTCCCACAAAACCAAGCCATGAGGTCAAAGGAATTGTCCGTAGAGCTCCGAGACAGGATTATGTCGAGGCACAGATCTGGGGAAGGATACCAAAACATTTCTGCAGCATTGAAGCTCCCCAAGAAACATTGGCCCTCCATCATTCTTAAATGGAAGAAGTTTGGAACCACCAAGACTCTTCCTAGGGCTGGCCAACCTGAGCAATCAGGGGAGAAGGGCCTTGGTCGTGGAGGTTACCAAGAACCCAATGGTCACTCTGACAGAGCTCTAGAGTGCCTCTGTGGAGTTGGGAGAACCCTACTAAAGGACAGCCATCTCTGCAGCACTCCACCAATCAGGCCTTCATGGTAGTGGCCAGACGGAAGCCACTCCTCAGTAAAAGGCACATGACAGCCCGCTTGGAGTTAGCCAAAAGGCACCTAAAGACTCTCAGACCATAAGAAACAATTGAAACCAAGGTTGAACTCTTTGGCCTGAATGCCAAGCGTCACGTCTGGAGGAAACCTGGAACCATCCCTACGGTGAAGCATGGTGGTGTTAGCATCATGCTGTGGGAATGTTCTTCAGCGGCAGGGAGTGGGAGACTAGGCAGGATCGAGGGAAATATGAACAGTGCAAAGTACAGAGACCCTTGATGAAATCCTGCTCAGGACCTCAGACTGGGGCGAAGGTTCACCTGCCAACAGGACAACGGCCCTAAGCACACAGCCAAGACAAGGGACAAGTCTCTGAATGTCCTTGAGTGGCCCGCAAGAGCCCGGACTTGAACCCAATCGAACATCTCTTAAAATAGCTGTGCAGCGACGCTCCACATCCAACCTGACAGCTTGAGAGGATCCGCAGAGAAGAATGGGAGAAACTCTCCAAATACAGTTGTGCCAAGCTTGTAGTATCATACCCAAGAAGACTTCTTGAGGCTGTAATTGCTGCCAAAGGTGCTTCGACAAAGTACTGAGTAAAGGGTCTGAATACTTATGTAAATGTGATATTTCAGTTTTTTTGTTAGTAATAAACTTGCAAAAATGTATAACCTGTTTTAGCTTTGTCACTATGGGGTATTGTGTGTAGATTGATGAGGGAAAAAATAAATGTAATCCATTTTAGAATAAGGCTGTAACGTAACAAAATGTGGAAAATGTCAAGGTGTCTGAATACTTTCCAAATGCACTGTATATCTTTGCTACCGCAGATGTTATGGAAAGATATAGCTGTGGACAACTGCAAAAGTGTTGCTACAGCTCTCAAAAACTTTGCTGCACTGAATTTAACTGGTGCTATCGACCGGATCTCAGTTGGGAGAAGATTTAAGTAGAGAAGACTTTCTAGAGGACAATGTCATGCTGATGTGATCATTAGCATGTGAATTCTTAAAGAGATGGGTGGGGCTAACGTTTTAGAGGGTGTGAACGAGCTGAATGGGCGTAAACAAAGGAGCTTTCTCGCAAGAGTGGAAATCTTAGCAGCATCTCAATGTCGTGTCTCATAAGTGTATCAACTTTCAAAGCAGCATAACTTTCCCATGTTTCACAAAATTTGACTTAAGCTCATGTAGAGAAATCTGGTATATTGACCTTAGCAACGTAATTATAGCAGTACAAATACATGTTTTATAATACCCGTGGTATACCACGGCTTTCAGTCAATCAACATTCAGGGCTCGAACCACCGAGTTTATAATATATAATAAGCTCTACTGTTGCTGAAGTTCTCTGACTAGTTAGAGGGTAGAGGACAGGGCGGTCATCAGACTGTCATCCTCTGGAAGTTACAGGGGTTAAAGCCAGGCAGGATTGTCTCTGTGCTGCAGTCGCCTGATGTAGGAGCAGAAATATCATATGTTTCTAGTTCTTCAACTGGCCTGGTATTTGAAAGAAAACCGTTCCCATTTCCTGCTGCTGGAGACCAGGCAGGTCACCCAGAGCTGCTACTCACCAGCCCAGATGTGAGAGTAGAGGAGGATCAGTAAACAACCGAAGGCTCAGAGCCTACAGAGCCTGAGGGAAGGCTTCTGTTATTAAATCCTCCTTAACATTAAAGACAGCAGTACACATCCAGCACGCGCCATCCACAAACAGTGTTGTGTCCCACAGGCCATGCTCCTGGGTCTGACATCACACTATGAGCAGCAAGTGAAGGTTACCATGGAGCCTCATACAGTAGCTATTCACGTGGGGTTTGTGTCTGTTCCGACTAGTCTTTTCCAGCTTATCTATCCTGCCTTTGTGAGAGACAGCATGGACCTTTGAGAGAGAGGAACATGGTAGAGATTTACTTTTTAATCCTGGATGCCATGGATTATAGGTTTTGTATTTTATTCTGACTACCGTCAGATATTAGTGTTTCCGTCATGTTTGCAAAGCAGAAATCCCCAATGAGAGCTTGATGATGAGTGTGACAGGGTGAATTCTCAGGGTATGAGCTGAGTGAGTCAGTGCTGGTTGAAATTAATTGACTCCAGCATGTTTTAGTGTGTCAGCACATTCAGCAGCGAGGCATCAATGTATCATCAGCCTGCTGGCTGTCCCCTCTCATCACACCTTAGTGGGACTCGGTCTGCTGGGACTTCTTTCATTATTGGGTAGAGGTGCGTTCAGCTACTGTCCTTACTGCCACACTTGAAAGGCATATTTTCTGTGTTTACCTTGCGCGTGTGTTTGCATATAGTGTTGTACGTACATGTTAATTTGAGAAACGGTGTGACTCCAGAGCGCTGTAACTGCGTGAAAGTGGGTTTGGTAATGTGTGCATTCCTCTCAGCCAGACCATGTGATTCTCTGTGTGTGTGTCACAGGGCAGAGGATGCAGCTGCATTCTGGGCCCTCCTTCCTCTGGGATCCAGCTAGAGGACAGATAAGGTTGCCATGGTTACACTTACCCACGGTAACATCACAAGGAAAAGCTGGCTGCTGGTACATGCCGCTGCTATGGGTGTTGCCCACGTCTGATTGGCCGACGCTTGCCTTCGCTATACTCTAAAATTCTAAAGCCAGTGTGATGGGTCTGCAGGGCCTCTCTCCCTCTTTCTCTCCTCCTACAGAGCAGGCACACAGGCTATTAATAGACTGATTGTGAAAAACTCTTAACCGGATTAAGCATTCTTTTTTTTTCTTTTTTTCTACTACAGTTATTTTTACATTTCCTTTTAGTGCAGCAGGCTAATATTGTCTGAGCGGTTGAGTTGGCACTACCATTTTAATTTGACTAGCAAGATAAAAGTAGTAATAATTTGGGCTACGTTGCTGTTGAGTACATCAGAGCATAGATGATCCAAACCAATGTTAAGGGAAGCGTTCTCTTGTCTCTCCCAGTATTCATCAGGCTTGTGAAATGAGGGGGGTTTTACCTTACGCAGTACACACATCCCAAATATTATGAGGAGGAGCTTAGGGAGGGTTATGTCATAGGAAAGCCTGTGGTGTCATGTCATCCCCTCGATACAGCTCTCTCTGCTCTGGAGCCTGTGTGTGGTTGGCTGATAGCAGCCTGTTGTTTGTGGAATCTGTCACATCTCCTGAGTGGAGCAGTGATGTACAGCCCATTACAGAATGCCATCCAGCCAGAGGGCTGCACACAACCCAAGGCACCAGGCACCCCTCCTCCTCCTGAGCTACCACATATTCGTTCTCTCTATACCTCACCAGCTATGTAAATCCTTTATATAAGTCTATTTGGCTAAAAGCGTAAGCATGCATCAGTTTGGTTGGCGGCTAGCCTAAGTCGGCTAGGCGAACCGAATGAGTGTGCTCACATACTCCCTTAAAAGACATTCGCTTGAAAAAAAGTGGCAATAGTACTGGTTGTCCATTTTCAGACGCCGTAGCCAGTATACACTTCATTAAAATATTCAGAATGAATCGAAGATGACTCGAGAGTTTAGTCGCGCAGTTTTATATCTAACTATGATGTTTGGTGCGGTATTTCTAAATGAAAAAATGTGCATGAAAACGAGTCGTCTCTCAACAAAGACTTTACTTCAGAATCTCTACTGTTGACCAATCGCTGACGGAGGGGTGTGGACTTCGGCTACCGACTTCGGCATGCCTCGAAAAAACCCTTACCAAAGTCCAAAACAAACGTCACGTCGTCATTATAACGTCACGTCGTGCCCAATATAGAAACCAACTCCGTTGCTCTTAGCTACTCATTTTCCCATGGATTTTCTCTGTACATTGGCCTTCCTCCTGTAATTCTCCAGCTTGTGTTATCCACTGTAGTCCTTCTATTCAGTTCTTGTAGGATAAATACGTTGCTGTGTTGAGCAATGAGCTGCAGCCTTCCAGCAGTAAGTCCAGTCAGTGGCATTGCCTTGTAAGACAGCTGTCAATATGAAAATGTCCAGTAATACAGTGGGGGGTCACTGGTCCTGTTTGTGGACGTCTGTGGGTTTTGATGTCCACTGTTCCACACACAGCTCTTCCAGGTGTTTTCTTCACACATGGTTTGACCCACTCACATCAAAAAGAGAGCCCTGGAAACTGTTAGCTGCACTGGTGTACTAGGAGAACAGTACACTGCTCCTCTGAATCATTCCCACCGTTAAAGAATTAGTGTATATAAAATGGATTAAAGCCTTGTTTTTAGTGTGTATTGGGGTGGGTGTTTGTGTCTGTGTGACAGAGAGAGTGTTTATAACAGCACCTGTGTAGAGCAGTGCCCAGGGAGTTGACAAAGATGTTCAAGGTAAAGCAACATCTAGTGTGATCATTTGGCCTTAGTATAAGAAGGAAATATATACAGTACCAGTCAAAAGTTTGTACACAATTACTCATTACAGGGTTTTTCCAAATTGTTACTATTTTCTACATGGTAGAATAATAGTGAAGACATCAAAACTATGAAATAACACATATGGAATCATGTAGTAAACAAAAAAGTGTTAAACAAATTAAAATATATTTTAGGTTCTTCAAAGTAGCCACGCTTTGCCTTGATGACAGCTTTGCACACTCTTGGCATTCTCTCAAACAGCTTCACCTGGAATGCTTTTCCAACAGTCTTTAAGGAGTTCCCACATGCTGAGCACTTGTTGGCTGCTTTTCCTTCACTCTGCGGTCCAACTAATCCCAAACCATCTCAAATCAAATCAAGCTTTATTTGTCACATGCACCGAATACAACAAGTGTAGACCTTACCGTGAAATGCTAACAGTTAAGAAAATATTTACCAAATAAACTAAAGTAAGAAATTATAAAGAGTAACACAATAAAAATAACAATAACGAGGCTATATACAGGGGGTATCGAGTCCGTGTGTGGGGGTACAGGTTAGTTGAGGTAATTTATACATGTAGGTAGGGGTGAAGTGACTATGCGATTGGGTTAAGGTCGGGTGATCTGATGCAGCACTCCATCACTCTCCTTCTTGGTCAAATAGCCCTCACACAGCCTGAAGGTGTGTTGGGTCATTGTCCTGTTGAAAAGCAATATTATAGTCACACTAAGCGCAAACCAGATGGGATTACGTATCGCTGCAACATGCTGTGGTAGCAATGCTGGTTAAGTGGGCCTTGAATTCTAAATAAATCACTGACAGTGTCACCAAAAAAGCACCCTCACACCACCTCCTCCATGCTTCACGGTGGGAACCACACATGCGGAGATCTGTTTACCTACTCTGCTTCTCACAAGAAACAAAATCTCAAATTTGGACTCCAGACCAAAGGAAAGATTTCCACCAGTCTAATGTCCATTGTTCCTGTTTCTTGGCCCAAGCAAGTCTCTTCTTATTGGTGTCCTTTAGTAGTTAGTAGTGGTTTCTTTGCAGCAATTTGACCATGAAGGTCTGATTCACACAGTCATCTCTGAACAGTTGATGTTGAGATGTGTCTGTTACTTGAACTCTGAAGCATTTATTCGGACTGCAATTTCTGAGGCTGGTAACTAATGAACTTATCTTCTGCAGCAGAGGTAACTGGGTCTTCCTTTCCTGTGGCGGTCCTCATGAGAGCCAGTTTCATCATAGCGCTTGATGGTTTTTGCGACTCCACAAAGTTCTTGAAATTTTCCTTATTGACTGATCTTCATGTCTTAAAGTAATGATGGACTGTCGCTTCTCTTTGCTTATTTGAGCTGTTCTTGCCATAATATGGACTTGGTCTTTTATCAAATAGGGCTATCGTCTGTATACCACACCTTCCTTGTCACAACACAACTGACTGGCTCAAATGCATTAAGAAGGAAAGAAATTCAACAAATTCACTTTTTAACCTCATGAAGCTGGTTGAGAGAATGCCAAGTGCGTGCAAAGCTGTCTTCAAGTCAAAGGGTGGCTACTTTGAAGAATCTAAAATACATTTTGATGTAACACTTTTCTGGTTACTACATGATTTCATGTGTTATTTCATAGTTTTGATGTCTTCACTATTACTAGTACTAGTAAAAATAAAGAAGAACTCTTGAATGAGTAGGTGTGTCCAAACCTTTGACTGGTACTGTATGTATAATATATCGTAGAAATAATGTACCCATGGTCTACAGCAGATTTAGGTGGCAGACTAGGCCTACACGTTTCTATTTGGAAATCAGAACATCTGGAGCACTAGTGCAGGGGTGTGTGTGTGTGTTTTGATTGTGACCTAGAGGATTTCCCTTCAGGGAAGTACAATTGTGCCGTGGAAGGGAAGTGAGCTCGTCATCTGTCGTTGAATACCAAACCGTTGCAATGCAGAATTACATTTCAATGCACCACAATTATGTGTTCAATATCAATCATTAGCCTACCAGTATAATATTTGCATTGATGTTCTGGTTAGATTGCATTCATTTTGATTGTATTGTTTTTGAGAGCCAACCAGTCATGTCTGACAGCCTGGTTGCTGGGCAGACTTGATGTGTTATGCAACGTTGTTTTGTTTCCCCAGTCTTTTCCCTTAAATACCTCTATTCATAGATAGTCTACCCATCCATTACACCTGTGGCAGGTGCTGGCTAGAACTCTGTGTGGTAGGCTTATGGTGAAGAACACCACTACTGGCTTATATGGTGATGCAGATGCTGCTGCATAGGGAATAGCTAGGGTCTGCAGCTGTGTCTCTGTCTATGTGTTAATGTGTGTACATCCATATCACATGTTCCAAGCCCATTTTGACTCTAGATCTGGCTTTTATTCCAGGAGTGTTGTGTTGTTGTGTGTCTGGTCTTCATCTAAAGATGACACCCATTGAGCTAAAGGCCTCCCCTCTGGCAGACAGACAAGACATACTCAGGAACTCTTATTTTCTTGATCAGAACTAGAAACCTGGTCCACTCTTTCCTAAATGTGCATGTTCTATGTTTGAGTAAGTATTGTATCACACTGACTTTATGGCCTTTGAATAATTACCATATGTAATGTTTATACACCATTTTGCCTCATGTAACACGATATTTTGTAATTTGAGAAATCTGTGGGTTTGGCTGAATTGTTTTACCTGGTCTTAAGTGTTTTGAATATTAGTTATGTTTCCAAGGAGCTCTCTTTTTTTTCTTCTTTTTTTCGTCCAAGGTATTTTCTCTCCAAGCTGAAAATTATTCCTTGAAAACAGGAAGGGAACTCAACTTCCTGTGGGTTAATCCTGCTATTGGTAGCTTCCTGTTCCATACAATCACGACCACACAGACACACTGACCTAATTCTCCATAAGGATTTTACTTCACAGCAACCTTCACATTAAAGTCAACCATGTTTGTGTTTAGATTTATCCTTCCTATATGAAGTATACAGTCTTAAAAAAAAAAGGTTCCAAAAGGGTTCTCCAGCTGTACCCGCAGGAGCCCTTTTTGGTTCCAGGTAGAACCCTTTTGAAAGGGTTCTTCAAAGGGTTCTCCTATGGGGACAGTTGAAGGAGAGCATGAAGACTACTAGCTATAACAAATAATGCTACAAAAACCTGACCAAACACCAAAGCAGCTGTTGACAGTACAAGGGCACTATGTTGGCAGTGACACTCCCATGTTTTTGATTCCATAAAGGGATGATGACTAATAGTGGACTGCGACACGTAATCAAGGTACGCAGAGATCAGAAACTTCCCCCTCTCTCCCTGTGTTTCCTGTTTGCTCATGAGATCAGTCATAATTGACCACTTGACTTAACCTCATCGCCTGGTCTCATCATGTTTGGTTTCTCTTGCTCTAGTTAGACACCTGACACTGAAAAAAGTTGTTAGGCTACTGTTTGTGAATTTCCCTCGTATGCTTGCATGGGCCTCTGAATGAGAAATGAGCTGTCTAGCTAAATCTGTAACTATTATACCTCAGTATTGTCTGAGTCATTATTATTGCCTATTGTCCCTTTTGAAATGAAAGAATAAAAATGAATAGTGTTCATGAAAAGTGAGGGCTAGCTAGCTACCAGCTCGAACTGTTAGTTCCCCACTTCTTCGTTGTATTTACAGCGGAAGGAGGAAGTGACCATAAAATGACTAAAACGGGCCTCCCTGTTCAAGTCAGTGTTCTGTAATTCTATTTCTATGGAGGTGACCTGTCCCGTGCTTCCTCACGCCTTTTTGTCCTACTGATTATCCTGCATGATTCCAGATTCTCTGAGTGAAAACCACAACTGTAATCATCATGGATAACAGGAGTTATTTATAGCAGCTTGTCTTCCTTCCAGCATGGGGGAGTAATGAGGAGAGAGCACAAGAGCACAGTCATCATTTAATGAGTGAGGTAGCTAACCTTCTCATCCACATCTAACACTCTCAATTGCTAATCACACACACACACACAGAGCACCATCGCTAGACAGAGAATCAGGACGAGGGAGCTTGTTATATACCAAAACACTACAACACATAGCATGAAAGAGTCCCAGTCCTACTGCTGAAAGCTCTCTGCTAGAGGTTATTTCTGGGCTGTCAGTAGTATGGCCTGCACTGTGTTTTGTGTAGTCTTTGAAGCAGGCCGAAGAAGGGCTGAGGCTGCTGTCTCTGGGAGGGCTCAGTAACACAAAGATCCCCTTTAACCACAGATCAAGGCCCAGGCTGTACACTGGGCTGTCCACACCTGCCTACTCTTTGTTTCTCAACAGGGCCTCTCTGGCCATGGCTCAAGTCTGACTAAATGTAAATCATGGTATAAATATACCAAACATCCCCCTCGTAACATCAAGACACTCATTGTTTTATGTAACTCTACTGTGACTTTGAGATGAGAGAATCACCGTTTTGGGGGTATTTGTTCCTGTCATATTTGTTCTGGAACGTCAGACGTTGTTTAGCTAGTCATTTGCTTTGGCCCTATGCTACAAGGCTTAATATTCCTGTAACAGTTTCCATCAGATAGTATTGTTAGCATTTGCTACATGAGTCAAATGGGTGAATGCAAGGCTGTGCTGTCCTGGCTGAAACAATATTCACTCCCAGTGTTCTCCTACTGTTCATGGGTGTCTAGGAGGGCATTTACATTTACATTTAAGTCATTTAGCAGACGCTCTTATCCAGAGCGACTTACAAATTGGTGCATTCACCTTATGATATCCAGTGGAACAACCACTTTACAATAGTGCATCTAACTCTTTTAAGGGGGGGGGGGTTAGAAGGATTACTTTATCCTATCCTAGGTATTCCTTAAAGAGGTGGAGTTTCAGGTGTCTCCGGAAGGTGGTGATTGACTCCGCTGACCTGGCGTCGTGAGGGAGTTTGTTCCACCATTGGGGTGCCAGAGCAGCGAACAGTTTTGACTGGGCTGAGCGGGAACTGTACTTCCTCAGAGGTAGGGAGGCGAGCAGGCCAGAGGTGGATGAACGCAGTGCCCTTGTTTGGGTGTAGGGCCTGATCAGAGCCTGAAGGTACGGAGGTGCCGTTCCCCTCACAGCTCCGTAGGCAAGCACCATGGTCTTGTAGCGGATGCGAGCTTCAACTGGAAGCCAGTGGAGAGAGCGGAGGAGCGGGGTGACGTGAGAGAACTTGGGAAAGTTGAACACCAGACGGGCTGCGGCGTTCTGGATGAGTTGTAGGGGTTTAATGGCACAGGCAGGGAGCCCAGCCAACAGCGAGTTGCAGTAATCCAGACGGGAGATGACAAGTGCCTGGATTAGGACCTGCGCCGCTTCCTGCGTGAGGCAGGGTCGTACTCTGCGAATGTTGTAGAGCATGAACCTACAGGAACGGGTCACCGCCTTGATGTTAGTTGAGAACGACAGGGTGTTGTCCAGGATCACGCCAAGGTTCTTAGCACTCTGGGAGGAGGACACAATGGAGTTGTCAACCGTGATGGCGAGATCATGGAACGGGCAGTCCTTCCCCGGGAGGAAGAGCAGCTCCGTCTTGCCGAGGTTCAGCTTGAGGTGGTGATCCGTCATCCACACTGATATGTCTGCCAGACATGCAGAGATGCGATTCACCACCTGGTTATCAGAGGGGGGAAAGGAGAAGATTAATTGTGTGTCGTCTGCATAGCAATGATAGGAGAGACCATGTGAGGATATGACAGAGCCAAGTGACTTGGTGTATAGCGAGAATAGGAGAGGGCCTAGAACAGAGCCCTGGGGGACACCAGTGGTGAGAGCACATGGTGCGGAGACAGATTCTCGCCACGCCACCTGGTAGGAGCGACCTGTCAGGTAGGACGCAATCCAAGCGTGGGCCGCGCCGGAGATGCCCAGCTCGGAGAGGGTGGAGAGGAGGATCTGATGGTTCACAGTATCAAAGGCAGCCGATAGGTCTAGAAGGATGAGAGCAGAGGAGAGAGAGTTAGCTTTAGCAGTGCGGAGCGCCTCCGTGACACAGAGAAGAGCAGTCTCAGTTGAATGACTAGTCTTGAAACCTGACTGATTTGGATCAAGAAGGTCATTCTGAGAGAGATAGCAGGAGAGCTGGCCAAGGACGGCACGTTCAAGAGTTTTGGAGAGAAAAGAAAGAAGGGATACTGGTCTGTAGTTGTTGACATCGGAGGGATCGAGTGTAGGTTTTTTCAGAAGGGGTGCAACTCTCGCTCTCTTGAAGACGGAAGGGACGTAGCCAGCGGTCAAGGATGAGTTGATGAGCGAGGTGAGGTAAGGGAGAAGGTCTCCGGAAATGGTCTGGAGAAGAGAGGAGGGGATAGGGTCAAGCGGGCAGGTTGTTGGGCGGCCGGCCGTCACAAGACGCGAGATTTCATCTGGAGAGAGAGGGGAGAAAGAGGTCAAAGCACAGGGTAGGGCAGTGTGAGCAGAACCAGCGGTGTCGTTTGACTTAGCAAACGAGGATCGGATGTCGTCGACCTTCTTTTCAAAATGGTTGACGAAGTCATCAGCAGAGAGGGAGGAGGGGGGAGGAGGGGGAGGAGGATTCAGGAGGGAGGAGAAGGTGGCAAAGAGCTTCCTAGGGTTAGAGGCAGATGCTTGGAATTTAGAGTGGTAGAAATTGGCTTTAGCAGCAGAGACAGAAGAGGGCAGGGCAGAAAAGATCCCAGTCAGGAATTTGGCCATCTGCATTTATTTTCAACAGGAATGCTAATGTTCGGGTGGTATTGTTCTCGGTATTCAATGTGTAGTACTAATGCGTATCATAGCAACAAGTTCCACTGGCCTTTTTAAATAGTGTCCCTGCAGATGGCCTCTTCAGGATTGTTCCCAGCAGTAGAACACAGCAGCAATAGCACATGTCTTTTTATGGCTGGAACAGCCATGCGTCCTCAGATTAGGACCTGATTTCTGCAGTGTTCTCTCTGTACCAGACCCTGTTCTACACTCTACTCACACTTCACAACAAGCTGTTTAATCGGTGCTCCAGATTATGGTGAATCATTTAAAAAGATAATCCCATCCGAGGAGAAGACGAGAGCAGAGTTTAGCCGCACTGGGGTAAACAGTCCTCTCCTCCTGACTCACTAACCACCCTTCTCTGACAGAGGCCTACCGATAACCGTTATGCCCTGCGCCCTCATGACCGGTACTGCCAGTCACACCCTACCGATACGATAACGCCCTTCCCAGTCAGACACGTCCCACTACTAAGGCCACCCTCTGAGTCACCACAGCAGTGAAAGGAAAAACCACGTGAGTGGAAGAGGGAGGAAAACAATGGACGTTGGAGGAGATTCTTCAGCGCGTGTGTGTGTGTGTCTGCACTGTCTACTAACATCTGGGCCCACAGCTGGAAGGGGGTGTGTGAGGGGGGATGGTTAGGGTAAGTCCAGTGAATTATAAGCCTTCTTCATTGTCTCAGGCTCCCGTATTTAGGGAGAGATCAGGCATATATTGTTAATGCTGTGCGTTGATACTCTGCTGGGAGTAGTTTGCTTGTGTATGGGATAGAGACAAATCTCTTAAAGCTGTGGCCAGATCACATTTTAAATTGAATGTATCCTGTGTATCCACTTACTGGCCATACAGAGTATGTATGTCAGTTACTTCCTTGCTCCCTTCCTGTCCCCTTATAGCTTCAAATAAAATAATTTTATTTGTCACATACACATGGTTAGCAGATGTTAATGCGAGTGTACCGAAATGCTTGTGAAGCATAGTTTCCTAGGAACGCGAAGCGAGGCGGCCATCTCTGTCGGCGCCGGAAATTGTCGTGTTGTGTTCATCCTAAAACGAGGCCCCCTTGTCACATGGTCCACAAACGGCATGGACATTTTTCTCAAAGCATGGGCCCCCACTGTCTGCTCTGCAGTGTACTGTTGGCAAACTGTATGACCTTCAGCCTTACAAACACTTGACAGGAATGTGTGGTAAGGGGGCGGCTTTGGCTAAATGGGTCAGCCCCCCCCCCCCCCCCCACACACAGATAATGGTGGGCCGAATGTGGGAGTCTCAGGGGCAGACAGTGGGAGGGAGGTGCAGCACAAACCCTGCCTGCGCCAATTATGGACATGAATAACATCCACATTGAGCTGCCATGAAAATTAGGGTCAAGGGGTTAACTGTGTTCATTACAGAGATATGGGGAGTTCAAGAGAACACTTATATACCCACACCCGGGCAAAACGACCTTACTGTACATACCCACACCCGGGCAAAACGACCTTACTGTACATACCCACACCCGGGCAAAACGACCTTACTGTACATACCCACACCCGGGCAAAACGACCGTACTGTACATACCCACACCCGGGCAAAACGACCGTACTGTACATACCCACACCCGGGCAAAACGACCTTACTGTACATACCCACACCCGGGCAAAACGACCTTACTGTACATAACCACACCCGGGCAAAACGACCTTACTGTACATACCCACACCCGGGCAAAACGACCTTACTGTACATACCCACACCCGGGCAAAACGACCTTACTGTACATACCCACACCCGGGCAAAACGACCTTACTGTACATACCCACACCCGGGCAAAACGACCTTACTGTACATACCCACACCCGGGCAAAACGACCTTACTGTACATACCCACACCCGGGCAAAACGACCTTACTGTACATACCCACACCCGGGCAAAACGACCTTACTGTACATACCCACACCCGGGCAAAACGACCTTACTGTACATACCCACACCCGGGCAAAACGACCTTACTGTACATACCCACACCCGGGCAAAACGACCGTACTGTACATACCCACACCCGGGCAAAACGACCTTACTGTACATACCCACACCCGGGCAAAACGACCGTACTGTACATACCCACACCCGGGCAAAACGACCTTACTGTACATACCCACACCCGGGCAAAACGACCTTACTGTACATACCCACACCCTGGCAAAACTACCGTACTGTACTGTACATACCCACACCCGGGCAAAACGACCTTACTGTACATACCCACAACCTGACAAACTACCCACACCCTGACAACACTAGCCCTTCTCCTACCCACACGCTGCCAACACTAGCCCTCCTCCTACCCACACCCTGAAATCACTAGCCCTTCTCCTACCCACATTCTGACAACACTATCCCTTCTCCTACCCACACCCTGAAATCACTAGCCCTTGTACTCACACCCTGACAACACTAGCCCTTCTCCTACCCACACGCTGCCAACACTAGCCCTCCTCCTACCCACACCCTGAAATCACTAACCCTTCTCCTACCCACATTCTGACAACACTAGCCCTTCTCCTACCCACACCCTGACAACACTAGCCCTCCTCCTACACACACCCTGAAAATACTAGCCCTTCTCCTACCCACACGCTGCCAACACTAGCCCTCCTCCTACCCACACCCTGAAATCACTAGCCCTTCTCCTACCCACACCCTGAAATCACTAGCCCTTGTACCCATACCCTGACAACACTAGCCCTTCTCCTACCCACACGCTGCCAACACTAGCCCTCCTCCTACCCACAGCCTGAAATCACTAACCCTTCTCCTACCCACATTCTGACAACACTAGCCCTTCTCCTACCCACACCCTGAAATCACTAGCCCTTGTACCCACACCCTGAAAACACTAGCCCTTCTCCCTACCCACACCCTGAAAACACTAGCCCTTCTCCTACCCACACCCTGAAAACACTAGCCCTTCTCCTACCCACATTCTGACAACACTAGCCCTTCTCCTACCCACACCCTGAAATCACTAGCCCTTGTACCCACACCCTGAAAACACTAGCCCTCCCCCTACCCAGACCCTGACAACACTAGCCCTTCTCCTACCCACACCCTGAAAACACTATCCCTTCTCCCTACCCAGACCCTGAAAACACTAGCCCTTCTCCCTACCCACACCCTGAAAACACTAGCCCTTCTCCCTACCCAGACCCTGACAACACTAGCCCTTCTCCTACCCACACCCTGAAAACACTATCCCTTCTCCCTACCCAGACCCTGAAAACACTAGCCCTTCTCCTACCCACACCCTGAAAACACTAGCCCTTCTCCCTACCCACACCCTGACAACACTAGCCCTTCTCCTACCCACACCCTGAAAACACTAGCCCTTCTCCTACCCACACCCTGACAACACTAGCCCTTCTCCCTACCCACACCCTGAAAACACTAGCCCTTCTCCTTACCCACAGCCTGAAAACACTAGCCCTTCTCCCTACCCACACTCTGAAAACACTAGCCCTTCTCCTACCCACACCCTGAAAACACTAGCCCTTCTCCCTACCCACACCCTGAAAACACTAGCCCTTGTACCCACACCCTGACAACACTAGCCCTTCTCCTACCCACACGCTGCCAACACTAGCCCTCCTCCTACCCACACCCTGAAATCACTAACCCTTCTCCTACCCACACGCTGCCAACACTAGCCCTCCTCCTACCCACACCCTGACAACACTAGCCCTTGTACTCACACCCTGACAACACTAGCCCTTCTCCTACCCACACCCTGACAACACTCAAACTGAGTCAAACAGGATTTCTGAGGAAAAATAGATGTTGCTGGTCATGTTAATCCTGTAACTTCTTACTCATATAATATTAGTAAAATATTCCCAGTTTGGCCATTCCAGACATGTTAGTATGAAAGAAGGCTATGCTGTGTCACTTATTGTGAACTCCATGGCTGTCTCCACCCTGCTTCTCAGCTCTCCCAAACCAACATCTCCATTTCTGGGCCCGGCACCAAATACCTGGGACTCATATTTGTGCTGTCTTCACCAGGTCCACTCAGCATTAGCCAGACTAAACATGGAACTGTCTAGAGCAGACCGTAATAGTCCTGATGATGATTACTGTGGTGATGATGAAGAGGAGGTTGGTCATAATGTTGTTAGGTGTTTGCTTCTTTTTCTTCTCCAGCGCAGCTCCTCTGCATTAGAGCAGCTGTATCATTACAGCTAAATGCCTGGATACCAGAAGGGCTTGTTGTGCATCAGTCAGACTTCTGAAAGTGGATTTGTGGGTGCAGAGCGGTGATTTAAAGCTGCAGGCCAAAGCGCAGTCACGGGTGGAGCAGTACTGTGGGGAGGACAGGACAGAGGACAGTGTTAGACCCAGAGAGGGAGGGAGCTGCCTGTTTGTGTGATGAATCCACCACCACTGTCTGTCTGGTCAATGGTGTTTCTTTTGTAGTGTTATTGTTAGCTTAATCCACACTGGCAGGCAGCACTGAGGTCCAGGTAGACCTTGCTCACCTAGGATGAACCTCAAAACAAACTGAAGATTGTCCATCTTTTTATAGCAAACAAACGTTCACTTGCATTGTGAACCAGATTGAATCTGTGCGGGCTGTCTACTCTGTGCAACACACGTCTATAATGTGTGCAGATTACACTTCACATTGGTACTCACAAAAGTGCAAGCAATTCCAGGGTCTGTCTCACCCCCAGTGATGCAGTAACACGGACATGTGGGAACCAACGGTTGCGAAGCTGCTGTTGTGTGTGTGTGTGTGTGTGTGTGTGTGTGTGTGTGTGTGTGTGTGTGTGTGTGTGTGTGTGTGTGTGTGTGTGTGTGTGTGTGTGTGTGTGTGTGTGTGTGTGTGTGTGCATGTCTGTGTGTTAAGTAACACTGCAGTGGTGACATCCCAGTGGTCTGTGGTGCAGTCAGTCAGTGTTTGGGGTATAATGGTCCTCAGGCTCTCTCTCCTCTCTCTGTCAGTCCGCTGGGTACCCAGTAAAGAGCATTGCCCTCCAGGCAGCCTCCGTCTCCTCTCAGCATGAAACCCAGACCATCACAAGTGCTCTGCAAACGGAGTGAGCACATGATAGGCTTTTAAAACCGTGACTGAGTATCCAGCCACCCAGAGACACTCCGAGGTCTACCAAAAGTTCAATCTCTCTGTCAGCCTTTAAAAGAAAATCCTTTCCTTTTGAGTATCGTTTTTCTACCCTGGCGCTGCATACATTACCTCCTGTGGACTTTTACCCTGGTTCGGGAATGCTCATTATCATAGTGTTAACCACGTCCCCTCATTACCCTAATGATGATAGTGACATTTCTCTCCCTCTCTCCCTGTCTTAGAGCGCAGCGATGGAGGAAACTGTAATATGGGAACAGCACACAGTGACCCTTCACAGAGTAAGTGTTTTACCTTTCTCCGTTTCTCTCTCTCCATTCCTATGTAGCCCTCTCCATCCCTACATCATCATCCCTCTCTCTGTGCCGGGAAGGCCAGCTGCAGGATCAGGAAGTGTGCTGATGGAACACACAATGGGCCCAGCATACAGATGTCAGGAAGCTGCGGTGAGGAAGAGAGAGCTATGTAGCGTCCTCTTCCTGTGTGTTTCTCTTCTCTTCCTGTTGGCAGCCAGCCCCATGACACTCCAAGATCACAGGGAATACTGTATGTTGTGTAGACTACACATGAACTGGTCTATGTGAGTACCTACGGCTGGGAATTGCCAGTGACCTCACGATATGATATTATCGCGATACTTTGGTACAGATACAATATGTATTGCAATTCTCACGATTCTATATGTATTGCGAGTCGATACTGTGATTTGTATTGCAATTCAATGTTCTGAACATATTGCTTACCATATGTCGGCTGCAGAGGGTTGAGAAAGCCATGAGAACATGTGATCAATCATGGAAATTAAAGTGTGCAAAAATAACTAAACCAAATAAAATACTATTGCGATAACTGTCAAAAAGATACGATATGTGGTCAAAAATAATATCCGGATATGTAACCGTAGCATTTTTTCCCCCTGCCCATCACTATTAGTACCCTATATAAATATTTGTCTTTTTTTATTTTTTTATCCATGGATTTCATAATTTTTAAAATTAGAATTAAAGTTCACTGACCATTGTACACTATGTTGCCAATTGCCAATACTTTTTTTTGTCTGGGTCTCAACTTACTGTTGAGAGTTAGAATAGTAAAATACACAAGGTGCAATTTCTACATGTGGTTGTGCATCAGCAGTTTTTCTCTTGTCATGTCACTGTGATGATCGTCCCATGTCCCCCATCACTTGAATTAAAGAAATGATGAATAACCACACACTGACGATGATTTACGGTTGATGAGAAGCACATTTATTTATTGATAATAATGTGGGTTAGAGATGTCCTCTTGATTGTTGCCGGTCACCTGTAAAAGGTGAGAAACGGTGTGTTTAGAGTGAGTTGGGAGCGCCGGCCGTTAGTTCTGCAGGAAAACTCTTGTTGTGCTGCATCTCCCGGTTTGAATATAGGCTGTTTCTGGTCATACATTAAGTGATCAAAAGTACAATGTGATATTGTTTGCTAATTTAAAATGTGAAGGTAGATCGTCAGAAATGTGTATGATTACCTTGTATTTCCTCGTTTATTGAAGACAGTTCAGTTCTGTTCATTTCCTGTTCAGAGAATTGACGGGCAGGTGGGGTGCGTTAGGGCGCATATCCCCAAAGTCTAGTTATTCATTAACCATGGTTTAGGACAGTTATTGAGATATGTGCTGGTATATATTCAAGTATGTTTATGATCTGAAGGACGTTTAGATTGTAATTCATGTCTTTTGAATGTTAATTGATCAGTGTGTGAAATGCCTTGTTTTCATTGGTCAAATGCACTATGGGTAGGGGTATAAGAACCCTGTATTGTCATTGTTTAAGAGACAGGACAGGGAACAGGTCGGCATGCTGCCGGTTACAGACATATTTGAAGCCTTGATTTTGTTAGTCACTCCCACTCAGATATCAACATGGCATAAGTCATGGCAAAATGTGTACAATTGCATGAAACTTGCTTCAAAACAGACACGTTTTCTCTATGCCCCATGGCAAATGTGTAGAATTACACGAAATTAACTTTTAAAAATGTTTTGCCCGCAAGGTGAGGTGGGCCCCCCGAACCAAATCTCGCTTAGGGCCCCCTTGGGGGCCTTTTTCAGGAGCTTTGGTCCCAGGAAAACACAGGAAAACACTGAATTTCTCATTTGGTCCGCATTGGAAAGCAGAACAACTACTGTAACGAGTAGAATCCTGACAGTGGTGAAGGCATAACTCTGGCACCACCCGCTCCCTTTACAACACCATATTATTATCCCACTTACACTGGTATAGGCCTACCACTTAAATGAGTTTACCCCATGATTGCACTGTAGTAAAGCATGTTATAACAGTTTTGGTGTTTACACCTTTCAATGACATACACTCACAGGACTAGACTAGTGAAACCTCAGGTGACGTGTAGACAAATTGTTGACTGGGATTATCTCATTGGCTGTCTGGAGGAGTGCAATGTTTAATAACATAACAACAACCATAGGAGTTGGCTACACGGCACTAACAGATCTGGGACCAGGCTAGAGGCATGCTGTCAATGTGTGGTTGTGCCAGCGAGCGGATCACCACCACGGTTACTATAAGTGTCTCTCCTCTCAATCTCCAGTCCTGAGTGGCGTCCTGGCCTGGCCATCTGTCAGGAGATCAGGAGTCAGGACAGAGTCAGGCTGGCTGTGATTATGGAGGCTACAGTCAGAGGTGACAGACTGACTAGAGAGGAGAGAGACCTGAGAGCAGATCAGATCACTGTGCCAGACACCTCTCGCTCTCTCTCAGGAGACAACCATGGACATAACACACACTAATCCTATTGCTGTATCTAGGCTACATGAAGGGATGGTTTATAGCTTTTGACTGTGCTTAAATAAAATGACTAGAGTTTAGAGTAGCTGTGTTTTTTTCCTATGTATTAAATCTGCTATACTAACTGAACTGAGGAAGTATGTATCCTTCTACTGTGTACAGTATTATGTTCATCAAGTGCATTCAGGCAAAACTCCCAGATGGATGAAATGAAGAAAACATGCACTGTTGTCCCAGACGTCATGTCTCCAACTTCTGTTGTGTGATGTGTGTAGGCCCCAGGGTTTGGGTTCGGCATAGCCATCTCAGGGGGCCGGGACAACCCTCACTTCCAGAGTGGTGAGACTTCCATTGTCATCTCCGACGTCCTGAAGGGAGGCCCAGCAGAAGGACTCTTATCGTAAGTGCAGAAAACAATTTCAACTGAGATTTTCTGTGAGCCTGATTTTTAGTTCAGGACTAGGCTTAATCTGTGTCTGGGTAACCAGCCCTATATGTTACCTCTATGGTCCTGATTTGGGAGTGGTCAATGTAGATCCTGACCGTGATTGAGCGTCCTTGTTTCTCTTCTCCTTCCAGGGAAAATGACCGTGTGGTAATGGTCAACGCGGTGTCCATGGACAACGTAGAGCATGCGTACGCAGTGCAGCAGCTTCGGAAGAGTGGAAAGAACGCAAAAATAGTGAGTTGTTGTATTCCTCAGGGGAATGGACAGCAGGCTAACCTTAACGTTATGGCCCTCAGCAAGTACATTCCTCTTCTATGAATGCCACCCCAGGGATTTAGACACGTTTCTCACTTCATTGAGTTGATAAGAGGTCATTTGAGGTTGTTGAGAATGATGATATGTCTCTTTCTCTCCCCCCCCCCCAGACGATCCGAAGAAAACGGAAGGTTCAGATCCCGGTGTCTCGCCCGGGGGACAGGGAGACTATGTCCGAGCACGAGGAAGAGGACACGGATGAAGACGATGGTTGCGAGCAGCACAGCGGGCCCACCAGCGCCTACGGAGCGGCGAGCGGGGGCACGGCCAGCAGGCGGACGAACGACCGCGAGCGTGAACGCAGCAACAGCAGCCGGCGGGAACACAGTGCCTCGCGAGAGAGGAGCATCTCGCCCCGCTCCGGCCGATCCCAAGGGTCCTCTACACCGTCCCGCCCAGCCAAAGTCACCCTTGTCAAGTCCCGCAAGAATGAAGGTGGGCACCGCAATGTCCAGCTTAGGTTTTCAGCATGAATGATTTCTTTCTGGGCTGGCCAAACCCTCCCCTAACCCGTACGACGCTGGGCCAATTGTGCGCCGCCCCATCTCCCTGTTGCGGTCGGCTGCTACAGAGCCTGGACTCGAACCCAGAATCTCTAGTGGCACAGCTAGCACTGCAATGCAGTACCTTAAGCCACTGCGCCACTCGGGAGGCCCGATTTTCTTTCCTTTGCATTGTCAGTTTGACCCTACAGTTTTAGGTGTGGTATTGCACAGTACTTTGCTAATATTGTTTTGTTGTTGTTGTTTAAAGTAGAGTATGGTCTGCGTTTGGCCAGCCACATCTTTGTGAAGGACATCTCCCCAGAGAGCCTAGCAGCACGGGACGGAAACATCCAGGAGGGAGACGTGGTGCTGAAGGTGAGAACCAGAGACATGATGGGGCTGGTCGTTATAGACGATGACCTGGAGTGGGAATGTCACCGGTTCAAATCCTGGGACGGGCACACAAAGAAACGGACACTGAGCTGAGATGCAGAGCAGAAATATACTAAGCATACCACTTCACATGAGGCAATATTTTGGGCATGCATTCACTAGTAAGCTAGTGTAAATATTGGAAGGTTGCCAGGGCCTCACAAAGAGTTAGAGAGGGGAGGGATGTACAATGTCATACCTTTACACTGACTTCATCAACACAACACACCGTTTCACTATGACTTCTAGCCACGCTGTTTATATGTTCCCTCTGAGAGAGATGCCTGTAATGGGACGTCAAAGTTCATTAGTATGCTACTGAGTCCTCAAGCAGGGCCAGGCGTTCCATGCATTCCATCACTCTCTTTTGTTCCTGACTAGTCAGTCGCTGATGGGAAAGATTTACCTCATCACAAGAAGGTACACCCTGAACTCTGACTGTTTTAGTCCACTTCACTATGTTCAAAAGAGAGTCCTTGTATAGAACTCGAGTCTTCCAAGTGTAGTAACTATGAAAGCGTGTACAAGAAAGAGGGATAACATGTGGTTGTGGGACTTTAGCCTTCCCATATAAACATTTTAAACAAGGGAGTGGTGATTTCATTTTTATGCAATATTATATGATATGGTCAGTCTCACTGCAAGTGACCATACGTAAAGCACTGTGCATGTGGAAGTTTTGCTAAAACATATCATACATTTTTAAACGTCATTATAGGTCTTGTACTGTATGGCTTTGGTGTATGTGTGCTGTTGCACGAGTCCAAAGTTAAACTGTACAATGATGAGAATGAATCCTTCCTTAAACAGCCTCTTTTTTTCTCCCAGATTAACGGGACAGTGACCGAGAACCTGTCGTTAATAGATGCTAAGAAGCTGATCGAGAGGTCAAAAGGCAAGTTAAAGATGGTGGTGCAGAGAGACGACAGAGCCACGTTGCTCAACATCCCCGATATGGACGACAGCATTCCTTCCTGCAACAACTCCGACCGAGACGGTGAGATGGAGCTCAGTGCGTTCTCTATAGGACGTTAACCTCAATCAATCTCGTGTTTTAACGACCTCATATTGATTAACACCGTTTTGTTTAGCTCACAATATGGCATGATATTATGAGGGTGCAATATCCCAGAGGTATCTGAAAAGGAAAACTTACTACTGAATCCTTTTTCTATTGATTTCTCTTCTTTTTTTCTTTGCTTTTTTCCTTAGTTTACTTGTCATGGTTCAATCGTCATATTAAACACCACTTTGTTCTAACAGACATTTCAGAACTTCATTCATTGACATCAGACCATTCCAGTCGATCCCATGATCGAGCACGGGGCAGCCGATCCCGCTCCCCTACCCGGTCTGAGCCCTCGGACCCCTCCCGACACTCACCACGGCAGATTAGCAATGGCAGGTATGGAAAACACACACACACACACATACATACAGTATATATGACACAATCATCATGGGACACACAGCTGTCATACATATCACACAGACACCCACAGCGCTGCAACTCAAGCCTCATCATGCGTCATGTTAAAGCCCGTAAGTTAGTGTTAATCGCCAGCACTTCTAGAGGGCTGTGTATCAATAGATAATGAAGACACAGGATGAATAGAACAGAAAGATGTACCTCTTTAACTTTTTAGGGATAGGGGGCAGCATTTTTACTTTGGATGAATAGCGTGCCCAAATTTAACTGCCTCCTACTCTGTCCCAGATGCTAATATATGCATATTATTGCATATATAACTGTTTGAATTATGTCTGTGAGTATAACATAACTCATATGGCAGGCAAACTTCCAAACAGGAAGTGGAAATTCTGAGGCTGGTCGATATTCAACTCATCGCCTGTTCAAATCCCAGTAAGATATGGATCTGTTTGCACTTCCTACGCCTTCCACTAGATGTCAACAGTCTGTAGAACGTTGAATGAAGCTTATACTGTGATGTGATCTTCCAGTTGAAGCTCGCATCCGCTACAAGACCATGGTGCTTGCCTACGGAGCTGTGAGGGGAACGGCACCTCCGTACCTTCAGGCTCTGATCAGGCCCTACACCCAAACAAGGGCACTGCGTTCATCCACCTCTGGCCTGCTCGCCTCCCTACCTCTGAGGAAGTACAGTTCCCGCTCAGCCCAGTCAAAACTGTTCGCTGCTCTGGCACCCCAATGGTGGAACAAACTCCCTCACGACGCCAGGTCAGCGGAGTCAATCACCACCTTCCGGAGACACCTGAAACCCCACCTCTTTAAGGAATACCTAGGATAGGATAAAGTAATCCTTCTAACCCCCCCCCCCCCTTAAAAGAGTTAGATGCACTATTGTAAAGTGGTTGTTCCACTGGATATCATAAGGTGAATGCACCAATTTGTAAGTCGCTCTGGATAAGAGCGTCTGCTAAATGACTTAAATGTAAATGTAATGTGGGGCCGGATGAGAGGGGAATGAGTCAGTGGTCTGGCAGATTGCCAGTTCCTGGTCATGCGCATTCCACATAATATCGCCTTGCATTCCATTACTTCTACAGACACGAAGGAATTCTCCGGTTGGAACGTTATTGGATATATATGATAACAACATCCTGAAGATTGATTCTCTACTTAGTTTGACCAGTTTATTCGACCTGTAATATAACTTTTAGAAGTTTTGTCCGAGTTCGGACCTGCGCGAGCGTTTGGATATGTTTACTAAACGTGCTAGCAAAAGTAGCTACTTGGACATAAATACCGGACATTATCGAACAAAACAACAATTTATTGTGGAACTAGGATTCCTGGGAGTGCATTCTGATGAAGATCATCAAAGGTAAGGGAATATTTATGATGTAATTTTGTATTTCTGTTGACTCCAACATGGCGGAGAAATGTTGTTATATCTGAGCGCCGTCTCAGATTATTGCATGGTGTGCTTTTTCCGTAAAGTTTAAAAAAATCTGACACAGCGGTTGCATTAAGAACAAGTGTATCTTTAATTCTCTGCAAAACATGTATCTTTCATCAAAGTTTGAGTATTTCCCGTTATTTGATGTGGCTCTCTGCAATTTCTCCGGATATTTTGGAGGCATTTCTGAACATGGCGCCAATGTAAACTGAGATTTTTGGATATAAATATGCACATTATCAAACAAAACATACATGTATTGTGTAACATGATGTCCTATGAGTGTCATCTGATGAAGATCATCAAAGGTTAGTGATTAATTTTATCTCTATTTCTGCTTTTTGTGATTCCTATCTTTGGCTGGGAAAATGGCTGGGTTTTTTGGACTTGGGGGTGATCTAACATAATCATATGTTGTGTTTTCGCTGTAAAGCTTTTTTGAAATCAGACACGATGGGTAGATTAACAAGATGTTTATCTTTCATTTGCTGTATTGGACTTGTTAATGTGTGAAAGTTACATATTTCAAAATAATATTTTTGAATTTCCCGCGCTGCCTTTTCAGCGGAATATTGTGGGGGGGTTCCGCTAGCGGAACGTGTGTCCTAGAAAGGTTAAGCCCAGCAGTCCCATAATGACCTGCTGTAGGGGTCAGAGGTCACAGCGAGCCAGAGGAGAGGATATTGATGCTTTTCCACATCGATGTCCCGTCCCCTGCACCCCTCCCTATAGCTCACCATATAGTCTCCCTATATACAGTGTCCATAATAACTCATCAGAACCTGAAGAAACCCCCCACCACCAGCCTGGAATGGGCCAGAGCATCAATCAGTACAATGTTAACTATATATTTGATAAACTGTCTAAATATTAACATGTGCTTCATTTCTTCCATTTTCCCAGTCAATTGAATGTCTTGTATTTTCTTTCCTCTGTTGCACATT
The DNA here is from genome assembly GCF_045679555.1 of Salvelinus alpinus. Lineage (NCBI taxonomy): Eukaryota > Metazoa > Chordata > Actinopteri > Salmoniformes > Salmonidae > Salvelinus > Salvelinus alpinus. Next base: position 33,656,263 of record NC_092090.1, read on the forward strand.
TTCTCTTTCCATCTCTTCAGTTGGAGGCTAAAGTAAGTTTGCATGGAAAGCAGTGGAGAGATGCAGTAACCGGCTTTGACAGACATGTAGCAGTGGCGACTGGCTTGCCTGCATAGCTGCCTGCGTAGCTGCCTGCGTAGCTAAGTAGATAGTCGCTAGACAGAGAAGTAGACCAGTAGATGAGGTGCCTTTACAGAGCGAGGCTTGACAGTTCCTCTCAGACTGACTATGTAGCGTGTTGACGCCAGAGAGGCTGGAGGGAGGGATAGAGCTGTGGAAGGAAAGGCTGCTGCTGGTTTGTGATCACACGGCCTGCCGTATCACAGCAATTAACCAGGATGGGGATGGATTGCCCAGATGGAGCTCGTGTGTGTGTCTCTCTCTCTCTCTCTGGCGGAAGGCTCTGAGCCCTGGAGGAGAGGCTCTGTAGAAAAGAAAGCCCTGGATTCAAAACGAAACACAACAGAAGTCAAGTGTTCTGCTTCCAAACTTTACCATGTCCTCTCCTGGTGTGGCTATTTCTGCTGCAGAGCACATGTATGGAGGGTCAGATACCTGAAAATGCCCTACTCATTTCAGATTCTGCAAGCATTGGTTCTGTGTGTTCGTTTTGAATCACAGTGAACAGTCCTATTTATTTGACAGAGATCTCACATAGATTTAGCATCCCCTAGTCCCCTGTTGTACCTTGTCTTTAGCTCCCTCCTCAGTGCTGCTGTACTGTAGTGTTTTGTAGACATCCTGATATGATGGCGTTAATGCAGATAAGCAGCTGTACCATTGATCTGAAATGGGAAAATTGTGTAATGGCTTTAAAGTCAATTCGTCATCAGAGGCTGGAATGAATGCCTGGCTAGATAGATGCTAGATATCTGGAGGGACCAATTGTTAGTGATTTACAGCTGCCTGTTTGTCACCAAGCCACTCCAGTAACCAACTGCCGTAAATCAGCCCCAATGTGACTGTCAACAACACTGTGGAATAACAATTCTTGTCTCAATGCAGGAACGCAGGGACATTCTTACACAGAATACTCCCACTGTAAGTGTCACAATGTCACACAAAAAAACCTGCCAGTTGTTGTTGAGACCATCCTAGAGTTTAGGTTAGTACTTAGATGTAGCTCAATAAACTTGTTTTCTTTCCAGAGTTAGCCTTTAGGTTTGGGGATATTGAATTGGTGTTACTAGTCTTTGTGTACGTACACAATGAGTAACATAATACATGTTGTATTCCTGAACCTTGTGCTTTGTATTGATGAGCCTTGAGCACTTGGTTTGAATGTTGCTAGTCTAGTTCGAAGCCATACTCTGTTTGCACTTTATGAATGTCAGGCAAGAGGGACTAAATGGTGAGTGTCAGCAGGGATTGGCTATAACCAGACCAGTATGCATGCAGGACTCATCACAGTATGTATTAGCTATGTAGGATGCCAGGCAGGAATTTGACACACTTCCCACAGAGATTTGCCCCAGAATCAGACGGTTCACATAGTTGAGGTTTTCTCTATAGTTAAATGTTTCTCTTGTCCCTGTGAGAAAACATTCCCTAATATGCCATCAGGTCGTCATTGTAACCAAGACTTGACTAGTTTACTTACCTGTATAAATAAAGGTGAAAGAAAAAACGTATTTGTGAGAGTACCTCATTGAACTGTGAAGTAGTGTTAGTTAGCCTCCTGCATTTAGTTTTGTAAGGGATTTTCCTCAAATAACAAAATAAAGCTGTGCAACAGTCCCATTATAGACGGTTGTTACGACAGTGGTCTGTGGGAATTACAAAATAAAAGTATCCCTCTTTCCATTAAGCAAAACACATTTTATCACAACAAGATTATTGGGTTGAGATGTCCATTTATACAGTGTAACCTTAGATTGACACCACAGGAGGAAATAAGACACAGATTGCAGATTTGTGCTTTGGTCCTTGTGTACTGTTGTGTTTAGAAAAGGAGAGCAGAGAGAGAAAGGAGGGAGGGAGGCAAGGTGAAAGGACAGCACTACGTAGGAATTTATGTTTAGTTGATGTGTTGCCTCTTAACGCCATTCCGCCCAGGGCAGGGAGGGAGGGCACGGGAGATTTAGGACGGGGACAAGGGCTGCTGCCAGGACCGGCCAATAGGCCCTCTCTGACTGACGGACGGACGGACAAATAGACAGACAGACAGGCGATTACAGCTTTGTTGAAATTCATCCCTTGCAGCGCAGACTGCTCTGCATGTACTGCATCCCTTTTTAATATCTCTTTATTTCTACAGTCCCCAATGCACTCTGAACTATAAACACATTATCAGGAGTTTCACTGTTGAATAATTGCAATTTGTCACTTGTAGTTTTCATTCAAAGTATGAAATAGATATGGATTATAAAAAGGTAGTCTCCATTTTTTTTCAATATGAGGAGAAAATGAAGTCGATGTGTTGTGAATTACTCAGTAAAATCTTAAATGTCGCTGACTCAACTAAAAAAGAAGCATTTTGCATCTAGGAAATGTGTGTATATTTTTCCCCCATTTGTTTCCCCATTTTTTATGGAGTGTTTTCATTTGTTCTCACAAAGACAGGAAATTGAATGTTAGAAAGGCAAGGGTCCCCATTTCACTTTTCAAGCTAATATTTTGTGGTTTGCTGCTGTTTTGAGTCTGATTTTGTCTTTGGGAAGTGAGTGCATGTTATCCTGTTAAAGTCCTTTTTTGAGGGAGGGAGAGTGTTGGGTGTAAGATGGTGGCACAGTCAGGCTGTAGTGTAGCTTACCGCTACGTTCCTCCCGTGTAAAAAGCTGCTGGATGCTGGCTGGAGTGCTGTGCCAGCTTCGGGGTCATGTGACCAGGCTGAAATTCGAACCCATTGTTCTAAGAAGCAGCCGAATAGAGCTGCAGAGACAGAGCACGGCATTCACACATCTGAATCTGAACACTCAGTGCCTGGCTGTGGTGAGCTGGAGCTGGGACTGGCTCTGGCAGGTATACAGTACTGCTGCTGTGGTTTGGTTAGAAGGTTGAGAAGGGAAATGGAATGAATCATTTGTAATGCACACAGCTCTCAATCAAAACATTTAAATAAAAAAAATGTCTGCTTCGGTATGACCGAGTAGTGTTTCTGGTCTCTGTGTGGTTGTCAGTGATACTGTAGGGTTGAGAGGACAGTCTGTAGACCACACAGCTGAAAGCACCTGGAGTCTGCTCTGCTGCTGATGCAGAGGTGAAACCGAGGCCAGCAGAGACTAGGTCTGACCCTATAAACGTGTAGTTCAAATAGTTTGAGTCGAAGACGGCCGTCCTCCTTTTTAACTGCTTACTGTTTTGGCCGTTCTTTACTGTTCCTAGTGCCTTATCACTCATTCCACGCTGTGATGTCAGTAACACGACGCTCTCATAACAACACACACAGATCACACACTCCGTCACTGTAGCTGCGTCCCTGGGATAAAACAACAGGACCTTCTCCAAGCAGCCTGTGTAGGAAGCTCTCTGTGGAGAGGGTGCAGAGGGCGTGCCACATTGTTTTGTCTCCTATATTTAAAAATAATAATAATCATCCATCCACCTTTCTATTCTCTCTTCATAATTGCTACCATTCTTCATCTCACAGGGTAGGCCTACAAAGGAAATAATGAACAAACCCAAAATAAATAATCAACTGTTTCTTTTTCTAGCCACAGAAGTCGAGATGAGGAGAGGATTTCCAAGCCCGGGGTGATGTCGACTCCTGTTAAAGGTTCCCAGGAGGCCCTAATCCAGGCCATCAGCGACCAGCCACTGGCCAGGGAGGACAAACTGCCCCCGCTGCCAGGTCAGTCAGGGCCCCTGCTGCCTCCACAGCTGCCTCCACAGCTGCCTCCACCTGTCTAACTGCCTGAACCAAAACAGGCCTTGACACTCCTCTGTACTGTGCCTATCCCTCTCTGCTTCCCCCTCTCCTCCGCCCTGGATTAGAATGCACTCTGTACTCCTTGTCCCACATATCAGAAAAGCCCAGTTCATAGTACTCTAGTCCATTCCTCTAGTGCAGCCTTTCTTAAAGTATGGGTCATCACAGACATGTTAATGGTGGGTCGTGACATGTCAGAGTAAAATAATATACTTTTATTTTGGTTAGGAACTCAGCCGGGGTCTCAACTTACTGTTGAGAGTTAGAATAGTATAATTCACAAGGTGCAATTTCGAAATGTGGTTGTGCATCAGCAATTTTTCTCTTGTTATGTCAGTCACTAACAGTCACTCAATTAGCCATGTCAGATACCATTTTTTTTATTGCAAAGTTAGTATAGCCATCTATCTACAGTAAACTTGTAGTAATCAAGAACCAGAGGAGGCTACTTGGAGGAGCTATAGAAGGATAGGCTCGTTGTAATGGCTGGAATGGAATAGATGGAACCGTATCAAACATATGGGAACCACATGTTTGACGCCATTCCAAACATTACAATGAGTCAGTCCTCCTGTTGTTCCTCCCACCAGCCTCCACTGTCATAAACTAATACCGACCAGGTGCCCTGACCTCCAGGGGGCCCCCATTGATTTTGTTAGTCACTCTCATTCAAATATCATATTAGCATGGCATAAGTCATGGCAAAATATATATAATTGCATGAAATTAGCTTTAAAACTGCAAAGAATTCTCTACACCCCATGGCAAAAATGTGTAGAATTGCAGGAAATTCTATTTAAAACTTCAATTTTTCTCTCCACCGTGAAGAGGGGGCCACTAAAATACACAACATTGTATGTGGACACCTGCTCATCGACCATCTCGTTGCAAAATCATGGCCATTAATATGGAGTTGGTCCCCCCTTTGCTGCTGTAACAGCCTCCACTCTTCTGGGAAGGCTTTCCACTAGATGTTGGAACATTGCTGTGGGGACTTGCTTCCATTCAGCCACAACAGCATTAGTGTGGTCGGGCACTGACGTTGGGCGATTAGGCCTGGGTCGCAGTCGGTGTTGCAATTCGTCCCAAATGTGTTCGGTGGGGTTAAGGTCAGAGCTCTGTGCAGGCCAGTCAAGTTCTTCCACACCGATCTCGACAAACCATTTCTGTATGGACCTCGCTTTGTGCATGGGTGCATTGTCATGCTGAAACAGGAAAGGGCCTTCCCCAAACTGTTGCCACAAATTTGGAAGCACAGAATCGTCTAGAATATCGGTAGTATGCTGTAGTGTTAAGATTTCCCTTCACTAGAACTATGAAAAACAGCCCCAGACCATTATTCCTCCTCCACCAAACCTTAGTTGGCACTATGCTTTGGGGCAGGTAGCGTTTTCCTGGCATCCACCAAACACAGATTCGTCCATCGGACTGCCAGATGTGTGCTTCATCACTCCAAAGAACGTGTTTCCACGGCTCCAGAGTCAAATGGCGGTGAGCTTTCCACCACTCCAGCGAACGCTTGTCATTGTGCATGGTGATCTTAGGCTTGTGTGCGGCTGCTCAGCCATGGAAACCCATTTCATAAAGCTCCCAACAAACTGTGTTGACGTTGCTTCCAGAGGCAGTTTGGAACTCAGTAGTGCGTGTTGCAACCGAGGACAGACGTTTTTTACATGCTTCAGCACTCGGCGGTCCCGTTCTGTGAGCTTTTGGTGTCTACCACTTCGCGGCTGAGCTGTTGTCTCTCCTAGACGTTTCCACTTCACAGCACTTAAAGGTGGCATCCTATGACCGTGCCACTTTGAAAATCACTGAGCTCTTCAGTAAGGCCATTCTACTGCCAATGTTTGTCTATGGAGATTGCATGGCTGTCAGCAACGGGTGTGGCTGAAATAGCCAAATCCACTCATTTGAAGGGGTGTCCACATATACTTTTGTATGTATAGTGTATTTTGCCCGTGAGATCGGGGGGCCCTTCAAACCAAATCTCATGTTTTCATGAGCTTGTGTCCCAGGAAAACACTGAGTTTCTCAAGAACCCTGCTCTAGTGTTACGTAATGTTGACCCATTCCTATCCCGTAGCTATTTAACCCTAACTCAGATAGTCATCATCTCTACATTCACATTCCTCTACCAGGTTAGTGTGTTTACATGTGTGTGTGATCATACTATCAGTATGTGACTGAAGTGTGTGTGTGTGTTGGTCCTGTAGAACCAAAGCCAGTGTATGCCCAGCCTGGCCAGCCTGATGTGGACCTTCCAGTCAGCCCCTCTGATGCCCCAGTACCCAGCGCTGGTCATGATGACAGCATCCTCAGGTAATCCTCAGTCTTCCTGTTAAAGACATTTTATTATTACCATTTATGTCAGTACCGTGTTATTAGCTGAATTGTAATAGCTCCCTGTAGAACAGTAGTATCTAAACGTCTGTTTGTGTATGATGCCCACTCCCCATGCAGGCCGAGTATGAAGCTGGTGAAGTTTAGGAAGGGGGAGAGTGTCGGCCTGAGGCTGGCCGGAGGGAATGACGTGGGCATCTTTGTAGCCGGAGTCCTGGAGGACAGCCCAGCTGCCAAGGAAGGTCTGGAGGAAGGAGACCAGATTCTCAGGGTAAGAAGTCCATCTCATACAGTAGTACCTGCTTTACACGTTTTATTATTATTAGCTGTTGGGTATGTTTCATCACTTTATGATTGTCACATTTTTGTCAACAAGGCTATTGTAAAGTTTTCTCTTTGGAAACTGCGACGGATATGTGGTTTGTTCTTTTCCACAGAAGATAGTGTTGAAGGGTATGTTCTGTTCTGTACTAGCTGGAGAACATCTGCTGTCGTTCTGGTAACGTTCTCATCGCTGCCCACGCTTAGTTGGAAACACTTTGTGAAACTATGTGACCCACTAGCCGGTGGATCAACAATGACCTCTACTGTGTTGTCGCTGGTCATAGTGATGTGAGATAGAAAATGGTGATTACGGTGAATCAGTCTGAGGTCATCGCCTGGCTCTTCTCTTCTCTGTCTTTCCTTTGTTTACTCTGAACCACACAATAGAGGTCGTTGTTGTTGTTCTCAGGCCCTGTCTGAAGTATTGTTGATGGAAGTCCCCTCTGATATCAGAGTTGGATTCATTTAATCATGTTTATCACTAGCCACACATTTTAACGAAACACACCATGCTTTGTGTTCCTCCCACACCACAGTATGGGTCAAGGTGGTATGTGGGGAGGACTAACTCCTCCTCTTTGCTAGACTCCTTCCCTGCTGTACAAACACATCTCTAGGCTCTGTGCTATTCCCTATGAGTGGGCTTCCAGGATTGTGTCCCAAATGGCACCCTATTCACTATATAGTGCACTACTTTTGACCTCTTCACTATGTAGGGAAAAGTAGTACACTATAGATAATAGGGTGCCGTTTCAGACACAGCCCAGGATGTTGTTTTCCACCCCTGGGCAGGGAGCCTGTGAGTGTTTCCTGGCCTTCACAGTGTGACTAGTTGAGATAAAGACTTGAAGTCTCCTTTCTGAGGAGGATAAAGGTTGTTCTCTATGATTCACCCCATGTGTTCCTGGTTCAAACGCTGGCTCTGCAGCAGGGTAAATAAACGTGATATTGTGCTGGGGGACCGCAGGGCGTTGAGGTGGGGAAGTAGACGGGCCTGAACCCTGGAGAACTGATAGTCTCTGTTCTTCTCTCTCCCTCCTCTCTGTAGGTAAACAACGTAGACTTTGCTAACATCATCCGAGAGGAGGCTGTGCTGTTCCTCCTAGACCTTCCTAGGGGTGAAGAGGTCACCATTCTGGCCCAGAAGAAGAAGGATGGTGAGTAACATGGGGAAAACAGATGTTAGATAAATGCACGTTGCGATCTTGACAGGGTGTATAGGTTTGAGTTTACACAGAAACACACACTTTCAATTGTATACCTGAACATTTCTCCCTACTTCATTTCTTCTTCTACCATTTTCCCTCAATTCCAGTTTACCGTCGGATAGTGGAGTCAGATGTGGGTGACTCGTTCTACATCCGGACCCACTTTGAGTATGAGAAGGAGTCTCCGTACGGCCTGAGCTTCAACAAGGGAGAGGTGTTCCGTGTAGTGGACACCCTCTACAACGGCAAGCTGGGCTCCTGGCTCGCCATACGCATTGGCAAGAACCACCAGGAGGTGGAGAGAGGCATCATCCCCAACAAGAACAGGTAGAATACAGGAGAGAGACGTCATCCCCAACAAGAACAGGTAGAATACAGGAGAGAGACGTCATCCCCAACAAGAACAGGTAGAATACACTAGAGAGACGTCATCCCCAACAAGAACAGGTAGAATACAGGAGAGAGACGTCATCCCCAACAAGAACAGGTAGAAAACAGTAGAGAGACATCATCCCCAACAAGAACAGGTAGAAAACAGTAGAGAGACGTCATCCCGAACAAGAACAGGTAGAAAACAGTAGAGAGACATCATCCCCAACAAGAACAGGTAGAAAACAGTAGAGAGACGTCATCGCCAACAAGAACAGGTAGAAAACAGTAGAGAGACGTCATCCCCAACAAGAACAGGTAGAAAACAGTAGAGAGACATCATCCCCAACAAGAACAGGTAGAAAACAGTAGAGAGACATCATCCCCAACAAGAACAGGTAGAAAACAGTAGAGAGACGTCGTCCCCAACAAGAACAGGTAGAATACAGTAGAGAGACGTCATCCCCAACAAGAACAGGTAGAATACACTAGAGAGACGTCATCCCCAACAAGAACAGGTAGAAAACAGTAGAGAGACATCATCCCCAACAAGAACAGGTAGAAAACAGTAGAGAGACGTCATCCCCAACAAGAACAGGTAGAAAACAGTAGAGAGACGTCATCGCCAACAAGAACAGGTAGAATACAGTAGAGAGACGTCGTCCCCAACAAGAACAGGTAGAATACAGTAGAGAGACGTCATCCCCAACAAGAACAGGTAGAATACAGTAGAGAGACGTCATCCCCAACAAGAACAGGTAGAATACAGTAGAGAGACGTCATCCTCAACAAGAACGGGTAGAATACAGTAGAGAGACGTCATCCTCAACAAGAACGGGTAGAATACAGTAGAGAGACGTCATCCCCAACAAGAACGGGTAGAATACAGTAGAGAGACATCATCCCCAACAAGAACAGGTAGAATACACTAGAGAGACGTCATCCCCAACAAGAACAGGTAGAATACAGTAGAGAGACGTCATCCCCAACAAGAACAGGTAGAATACACTAGAGACGTCATCCCCAACAAGAACAGGTAGAATACAGGAGAGAGACGTCATCCCCAACAAGAACAGGTAGAATACACTAGAGAGACGTCATCCCTAACAAGAACAGGTAGAATACACTAGAGAGACGTCATCCCTAACAAGAACAGGTAGAATACACTAGAGAGACGTCATCCCCAACAAGAACAGGTAGAATACACTAGAGAGACGTCATCCCCAACAAGAACGGGTAGAATACAGTAGAGACGTCATCCCCAACAAGAACAGGTAGAAAACAGTAGAGAGACGTCATCGCCAACAAGAACAGGTAGAATACAGTAGAGAGACGTCGTCCCCAACAAGAACAGGTAGAATACAGTAGAGAGACGTCATCCCCAACAAGAACAGGTAGAATACACTAGAGACGTCATCCCCAACAAGAACAGGTAGAATACAGTAGAGAGACGTCATCGCCAACAAGAACAGGTAGAATACACTAGAGAGACGTCGTCCCCAACAAGAATGGGTAGAATACAGTAGAGACGTCATCCCCAACAAGAACGGGTAGAATACACTAGAGAGACGTCGTCCCCAACAAGAACGGGTAGAAAACAGTAGAGAGACGTCATCCCCAACAAGAACAGGTAGAAAACAGTAGAGAGACATCATCCCCAACAAGAACAGGTAGAAAACAGTAGAGAGACGTCATCCCCAACAAGAACAGGTAGAAAACAGTAGAGAGACGTCATCGCCAACAAGAACAGGTAGAATACAGTAGAGAGACGTCGTCCCCAACAAGAACAGGTAGAATACAGTTAGAGAGACGTCCTCCCCAACAAGAACAGGTAGAATACACTAGAGAGACGTCATCCCCAACAAGAACAGGTAGAATACACTAGAGAGACGTCATCCCCAACAAGAACAGGTAGAATACACTAGAGAGACGTCATCCCCAACAAGAATAGGTAGAATACAGGAGAGAGACGTCATCCCCAACAAGAACAGGTAGAATAGGGTAGAGAGACGTCATCCCCAACAAGAACGGGTAGAATACAGTAGAGACGTCATCCCCAACAAGAACAGGTAGAAAACAGTAGAGAGACGTCATCGCCAACAAGAACAGGTAGAATACAGTAGAGAGACGTCGTCCCCAACAAGAACAGGTAGAATACAGTAGAGAGACGTCATCCCCAACAAGAACAGGTAGAATACACTAGAGACGTCATCCCCAACAAGAACAGGTAGAATACAGGAGAGAGACGTCATCCCCAACAAGAACAGGTAGAATACAGTAGAGAGACGTCATCGCCAACAAGAACAGGTAGAATACACTAGAGAGACGTCGTCCCCAACAAGAATGGGTAGAATACAGTAGAGACGTCATCCCCAACAAGAACAGGTAGAATACACTAGAGAGACGTCGTCCCCAACAAGAACGGGTAGAAAACAGTAGAGAGACGTCATCCCCAACAAGAACAGGTAGAAAACAGTAGAGAGACGTCGTCCCCAACAAGAACAGGTAGAAAACAGTAGAGAGACGTCATCGCCAACAAGAACAGGTAGAATACAGTAGAGAGACGTCGTCCCCAACAAGAACAGGTAGAATACAGTTAGAGAGACGTCATCCCCAACAAGAACAGGTAGAATACACTAGAGAGACGTCATCCCCAACAAGAACAGGTAGAATACACTAGAGAGACGTCATCCCCAACAAGAACAGGTAGAATACACTAGAGAGACGTCATCCCCAACAAGAACAGGTAGAATACACTAGAGAGACGTCGTCCCCAACAAGAATGGGTAGAATACAGTAGAGACGTCATCCCCAACAAGAACAGGTAGAATACACTAGAGAGACGTCGTCCCCAACAAGAACGGGTAGAAAACAGTAGAGAGACGTCATCCCCAACAAGAACAGGTAGAAAACAGTAGAGAGACGTCGTCCCCAACAAGAACAGGTAGAAAACAGTAGAGAGACGTCATCGCCAACAAGAACAGGTAGAATACAGTAGAGAGACGTCGTCCCCAACAAGAACAGGTAGAATACAGTTAGAGAGACGTCATCCCCAACAAGAACAGGTAGAATACACTAGAGAGACGTCATCCCCAACAAGAACAGGTAGAATACACTAGAGAGACGTCATCCCCAACAAGAACAGGTAGAATACACTAGAGAGACGTCATCCCCAACAAGAACAGGTAGAATACACTAGAGAGACGTCATCCCCAACAAGAATAGGTAGAATACAGGAGAGAGACGTCATCCCCAACAAGAACAGGTAGAATACACTAGAGAGACGTCATCCTCAACAAGAACGGGTAGAATACAGTAGAGAGACGTCATCCTCAACAAGAACGGGTAGAATACAGTAGAGAGACGTCATCCCCAACAAGAACGGGTAGAATACAGTAGAGAGACATCATCCCCAACAAGAACAGGTAGAATACACTAGAGAGACGTCATCCCCAACAAGAACAGGTAGAATACACTAGAGAGACGTCATCCCCAACAAGAACAGGTAGAATACACTAGAGAGACGTCATCCCCAACAAGAACAGGTAGAATACACTAGAGAGACGTCATCCCCAACAAGAACAGGTAGAATACAGTAGAGAGACATCATCCCCAACAAGAACATGTAGAATACAGTAGAGAGACGTCATCCTCAACAAGAACAGGTAGAATACAGTAGAGAGACATCATCCCCAACAAGAACAGGTAGAATACACTAGAGAGACGTCATCCTCAACAAGAGCAGTTAGAATACAGTAGAGAGACATCATCTCCAACAAGAACAGGTAGAGTAGAGTTCAGCAGAGCCTACTCTGTGTGGAGAGGAGAGGGTAGGGTAGCTAGAGTGGGGGGGTCGACAGCATTAGTCAAATAAGACACCAGCAGCCTTGCTGTCGGTGTAGAGATGGTAAACAACAACCCTAACATAAGGTGATGAACTGGGCTGTGTAAAGTAGGCCACATTAACATCACCCCTAGTCTCAATTACACGGGTGACAACTGCTCTAGTGAGAAGGCATTTGCACTATGAGTCCTGTGAGGGTAGGAGACTATCTATTCATAATGAAACAGCAGACTGACAGAGTCCCTGTTGGAGTCTAGGCCTGGCCTGACCTACAGCCCCTGGCTATGTTTAGAGAGAGAGAGATTCCACACCATGGGGCAGACAGGGGAACCTCACAGTGCTCCCAACATACCAGAGTGACACAGATATTTATCACATGCATACATTAACGTAACCATTATACGCGGTGCACCGGGGCTACTCTGCCACGTTGTGTCCCTGGCCATGCCTGTGTCCTCTTCAGTCAAATGTTTACTGAATTCTAGGTTCTATTAAGGTATAGAAGTATTTCACAATAGAATAGTGGTAACAGGGCCGTAAATGACACATTGGATAACTACACTAATTAAAAATTAACTGAGGACGTGTTGGCAGTTTCCATTGAAATCCAATCGTTGAATCCATTGCCTGTTGCCTGACACCTCTCCAATCCCCCTCCCACAGGGCAGAGCAGTTGTCCAGTGTGCAGTACACCCTCCCCAAAACGCCAGGGGGCGACAGGGCTGACTTCTGGAGGTTCCGTGGTCTGCGGACCTCCAAGAGGAACCTGAGGAAGAGCAGAGAGGACCTGTCTGCCCAGCCGGTCCAGACCAAGTTCCCTGCCTATGAGAGGGTGGTGCTGAGAGAGGGTAGGTGATCTCCAGAGCAGGGTCCATGGATACGTCACAATACCTAAACTAGCTTACCACTGAGAATGCTTTCCCAGTACATTGCTTCATTCTAAAAGGTATGCTAGTGTGGAAATTGGAATGCAGCCATGTGTTTGCCTACAAATTTGGCCTTGAGAGGCATTGATACTGTCAAATATGGTGTTGTTTTGTGTCTTCTGTTATCCAGCTGGGTTCCTGAGGCCTGTGGTGATCTTTGGGTCCATCGCAGACGTGGCAAGAGAGAAGCTGGGCAGAGAGCAGCCTGACCTGTTTGAGCTTGCCAGTGAGTAGCCTTTAGCTAGCCATTAGTAGCCATCTCACTGTCTGTCTCAGCTGTGTCACACACACACACACACACACACACACACACACACACACACACAGCTGGAGTAACACAGTATTTAGAGCAGCTCCGTGTTAGAGACTAGAGGGCGCCCTCATCTGCCTACTCCAGGTCCACTTGAGGGAATAGCTAGCATCTTTAGCATGTAGTGTTCATTCTAACACAGTATTGAATTTCAATTTTCCTAAGTGCACTACTCCAAAATCCACATGTAAAGTGATTCCAGCCCTGGACATATTTTGCGTAACCTATATCTCTGTAAACCTTGTATTTTCTTTTCAGAAACACAGCAACATGAAGGAGTGGAAAGTATGTCATGAAGTGCATCAACTTGTTTGTATCAGTGCTAATTGATGCTAGTTAGCTAGGTGGTAGGTCTGTACCGTAGATGTGTTTTCTGTAGTTGGTCATGTATGGCCTGATTCAGCTTGTAGGGAGGTTGTGGAATGACAATGTAGCTAGTTATGGAGCATGTACCCGTGGCACAGTCAATATCCTATAGAAAATCAGCTGCATTCATAACAGTACTAGTCTTCATTCTTAATTCCCAAGCCCCTTATGTCCGTGTGGATTACACCATAATCTGTATTTAAAATGTCAATTTTTACATTAGATTGGAGAAGATGCCTTATGCCATTGGTGTGTTTGTGACTGAAATTGTAAGGGCTAGTGATGTTAGCTCTCTGCAATCTAGAATGCTGGTTTAGAATGCAGGGTTGAGTGGTGAAAGATCCTGTGATAATAGTGTTGAGATCTGAGTAGTGAAACTGCACCCAGGTCAGCTGGCCTCTCATAGCGTCATTACCTTATGGTGGCAGATAGACAGATAAGGCCAGGCTAGCGATGTTTAAACAATTCACCTTTTTAGAACATTCCCGCTTAACTCCCCTGACGTTTATATCCAATTTGAATCATGAATCTATTTGAAGTGATTCCCTATCTTCTTGAATGTGCATTATCCCACTTCAATGCTTTTCACACATGTAACACATTTCCTGCATTGCGGATTATACTATACTGTGATGTCTGTAGTTGCACGCGCACATTCATAATGACACTACCTCTATTTTATGTTTTGAAATGTGCTTAAGGCATATTGCATGCATTAGGGTGAAGGTAATGAGCTGGGATGTATAGTGAGCTCTGCAGTAATATGACACCGTAACACTGTCCCTTCTCCCCCTCTGCAGAGAGTGAGCCCAAAGACGCAGGAAAAGACCAGCGCAGCTCCGGGATCATTCGCCTCCACACCATTAAACAGATCATTGACCGGGTGAGCGAGACTACTTACTACACGGATGCGCATACACACACACGCACGCACACGCATGTACACACACGCATGCACCCTGACAGAAAACGTCACAGACAGATCCCCTCTTAAAGCACGTACAACACACACACACACACACATGCATAGATGCAGACTCATCCATGGCTCACTACTGCTCTCTGGTGTTCATGTAATTAACGTTTTTATTTGACCAATATATGAAAAATATAGTCAAAAACAGCAATCTGAGCAAACCTTTTAGTGTTAGTATTTAGATCAAATATGAATGATTTATTTATGGGGGGTGTCCTTAGGACCGGCATGCTGTGCTGGACATCACCCCCAACGCTGTGGACCGTCTGAACTACGCCCAGTGGTACCCCATCGTGGTGTTCCTCAACCCAGACAGCAAGCAGGGCGTCAAGACCATGAGAACCAGGCTGTGCCCCGAGTCCAGGAAGTCAGCCAGGAAACTCTACGAGAGAGCCCTCAAACTGAGGAAGAACAACCACCACCTCTTCACCAGTGAGTTTCTATGGGAGGGAGGGGAAGAGAGAAGTAGTGAGTGGGAGGTAGGGGGGAAAAAATGTATCTCAGAGGGAGATGGAGTTGTCAGGAGTGAGGGAGGCTAGGGCTGCGTGCTGTACTGTAGTGCAGACCAGGGGCGCAACTCCAGTTGGATAAACACTCCAAACAGCCTACCCGACCACTCGGAGGCGTCCGCATGGTCCTAAAGCACACCGTTGCCTCTTTTTGTGTCGCATTCCAATGCTAAAACTGGGGCGGACAAAAAAATGCAATTTCAGAATGTTGGGGGGACATGTCCCACGTCCCCTGGTGCGCGCCAGGGGACGGGGGACATGTGGTGCGGACTATCAGCTGGTGGCACAGTATAGTCAGTGTCTTAGCGGGGTACTGTTCTCTGTGTCCCCTCCTCCTCACGCAGGCAGGGCTGCTCAGGGCTCCGAGCTAACCTCCCACAGGACCCCAGCCGTCATTACCCATTCCCTGCACGGCCCTGCCCCGTATGAAATGGGAGGCGTCAATTAATTTTTTTACACACATCCAGCCTCTCCTTTCCCGTCACCGTTGAGTTACTCCCCTATTCCACATGGGTCTGTAAATGAAGCACTGCCTGGAATCTTTAGAACAAGCCTAGAGAGAGCGAGAACAACAGAGAGAAGTGTCACCTGTGGTATTTGTGTAAAGTCAAACAGATTGACAGCTGCCAGGCAGCGCTATTTTATTTTATTTTTATTTAACCTTTATTTAACCAGGTAGGCAAATTGAGAACACGTTCTCATTTACAATTGCGACCTGGCCAAGATAAAGCAAAGCAGTTCGACACATACAACAACACATAGTTACACATGGAGTAAAACAAACATATAGTCAATAATACAGTGAAAAAAAAAAAATAAGTCTATATACAATGTGAGCAAGTGAGGTGAGATAAGGGAGGTGAAGGCAAACAAATATATGTATAAATAAATAAAATAAATAAATAAAAATATAAAAGGCCATGGAGGTGAAATGAACACAACACAGCAAGTAAAATAAAACTAAAAAAAAACCCTGGAATGGTTGGTTTGCAGCGGAAGAAAGTGCAAAGTAGAGACAGAAAATAATGGGGTGCAAAGGAGCAAAATAAATTAATAAAATAAATACAGTAGGTAAAGAGGTAGTTGTTTGGGCTAAATTGTAGATGGGTTATGTACAGGTGCAGTAATCTATGAGCTGCTCTGACAGCTGGTGCTTAAAGCTAGTGAGGGAGATAGGTGTTTCCAATTTCAGAGATTTTTGTAGTTCGTTCCAGTCATTGGCAGCAGAGAACTGGAAGGAGAGGCGTCCAAAGGAAGAATTGGTTTTGGGGGTGACTAGAGAGATATACCTGCTGGAGCGCGTGCTACAGATAGGTGCTGCTATGGTGACCAGCGAGCAGAGATAAGGGGGGACTTTACCTAGCAGGGTCTTGTAGATGACCTGGAACCAGTGGGTTTGGCGACGAGTATGAAGCGAGGGCCAGCCAACGAGAGTGTACAGGTCGCAGTGGTGGGTAGTATATGGGGCTTTGGTGACAAAACGTATGGCACTGTGATAGACTGCATCCAATTTATTGAGTAGGGTTTTGGAGGCTATTTTGTAAATGACATCACCGAAGTCGAGGATTGGTAGGATGGTCAGTTTTACAAGGGTATGTTTGGCAGCATGAGTAAAGGATGCTTTGTTGCGGAATAGGAAGCCAATTCTAGATTTGACTTTGGATTGGAGATGTTTGATGTGAGTCTGGAAGGAGAGTTTACAGTCTAACCAGACACCTAGGTATTTGTAGTTGTCCACATATTCTAAGTCAGAACCGTCCAAAGTAGTGATGTTGGACAGGCGGGCAGGGGCAGGCAGCGATCGGTTGAAGAGCATGCATTTGGTTTTACTTGTATTTAAGAGCAGTTGGAGGCCACGGAAGGAGAGTTGTATGGCATTGAAGCTCGCCTGGAGAGTTGTTAACACAGTGTCAAAAGAAGGGCCAGAAGTATACAGAATAGTGTCGTCTGCGTAGAGGTGGATCAGAGAATCACCAGCAGCAAGAGCGACATCATTGATGTATACAGAGAAGAGAGTCGGTCCAAGAATTGAACCCTGTGGCACCCCCATAGAGACTGCCAGAGGCCCGGACAACAGACCCTCCGATTTGACACACTGAACTCGATCAGAGAAGTAGTTGGTGAACCAGGCGAGGCAATCATTAGAGAAACCAAGGCTGTCGAGTCTGCCAATGAGGATGTGGTGATTGACAGAGTCAAAAGCCTTGGCCAGGTCAATGAATACGGCTGCACAGTATTGTTTCCTATCGATGGCGGTTACGATGTCGTTTATGACCTTGAGCGTGGCTGAGGTGCACCCATGACCAGCTCTGAAACCAGATTGCATAGCGGAGAAGGTGTGGTGGGATTCGAAATGGTCGGTAATCTGTTTGTTGACTTGGCTTTCGAAGACCTTAGAAAGGCAGGGTAGGATAGATATAGGTCTGTAGCAGTTAGGGTCAAGGGTGTCCCCCCCTTTGAAGAGGGGGATAACCGCAGCTGCTTTCCAATCTTTGGGGATCTCGGACGACACGAAAGAGAGGTTGAAGAGGCTAGTAATAGGGGTGGCAACAATTTCAGCAGATAGTTTTAGAAAGAAAGGGTCCAGATTATCTAGCCCGGCTGATTTGTAAGGGTCCAGATTTTGCAGCTCATTTAGGACATCAGCTGACTGTATTTGGGAGAAAGAGAAATGGGGGAAGCTTGGGCGAGTAGCAGAGGGGAGGGCAGTGCTGTTGTCCGGGGTAGGGGCAGCCAGATGGAAAGCATGGCCAGCCGTGGAAAAATGCTTATTGAAATTCTCAATTATAGTGGATTTGTCGGTGGTGACAGTGTTTCCTATCTTCAGAGCGGTTGGAAGCTGGGAGGAGGTGTTCTTATTCTCCATGGACTTTACGGTGTCCCAGAACTTTTTTGAATTTGTGTTGCAGGAAGCAAATTTCTGCTTGAAAAAGCTAGCCTTGGCTGTTCTAACTACCTGTGTATATTGGTTTCTGGCTTCCCTGAAAAGTTGCATATCACGGGGGCTGTTCGATGCTAATGCAGAACGCCATAGGATGTTTTTCTGTTGGTTAACTTTTACTTGGTACTCATCCCGGATCCGGGAGCACCCCCCACAGTAAAAAAGCTGACTAGCATAGCCTAGCATAGCGTCACAAGTAAATACTAGCATCTAAATATCATTAAATCACAAGTCCAAGACACCAGATGAAAGATACACTTCTTGTGAATCCAGCCATCATTTCTGATTTTTAAAATGTTTTACAGGGAAGACACAATATGTAAATCTATTAGCTAACCACGTTAGCAAAAGACACCACTTTTTTTACTCCACCAGTTTTTTACTCCATCAGTAGCTATCACTAATTCGACTAAATAAAGATATATATAGCCACTAACCAAGAAACAACTTCATAAGATGACAGTCTGATAACATATTTATGGTATAGCATATGTTTTTTTAGAAAAATGTGCATTTTTCAGGTATAAATCACAGTTCTACATTGCAGCTGCAATCTGAAATAGCGTTGGAAGCAGCCGGAATAATTACAGAGACCGACGTCAATTACCAAAATACTCATCCTAAAACATTTCTGAGAAATACACAGCCTACAGCAATTGAAAGACACAGATCTTGTGAATCCAGACAATATTTCAGATTTTCTTAGTGTTTTACAGCGAAAACACAATATATCGTTATATTAGCATACCACATGAGCTAACATCACCCCAGCATTGAATCAAGGCAAAAGGGGCGATAACGTTATCGCCACCAAAATATATTCATTTTTTCACTAACCTTCTCAGAATTCTTCAGATGACAGTCCTGTAACATCATATTACACAATGCATTTAGTTTGTTCGAAAATTTGCATATTTAGCATCACAAATCGTGGTTATGCAATGTAATCTGTCAAAACATGGCATGCATTCTGGCCGGCGCCATCTTGGAAAGGCACCTAAGTTTACGATTATTTATCGATTAGATTGACAAAAAAAATACAGGTTGGACAGCTAATGAAAGATGCATTGGTTATTAATGCAACCGCTGATTTAGATTTTTAAAATTTACGTTACTAGACATACATTGTGAGTTACAGCCAGACTAGTGCCTCAAAAAATGGCCGACAACTGCGTTTACATTTTTCCACATAAATACGGAATAAAATCATAAATAGCTCTTACTTTTGGACATGCTTCCATCAGTATCTTGGGCAATGTTTCCTTTGTCCAAAAGAATCGTTGCTTTGTTGTAAAACGACCTCTTCAACTTCGGAACTAGCAGCTAACGATAGCTACACGGCACACACATGTCCAAATCCTCAAACGCAATACTAAGGAAATTCCGAAAAATAGCAATATACTCGCATAAACTGATATAAATCGGTTTCAAATAACTTCGTTATGATGTTTCTAACACCTATATCGAATTAAATCACAGACGGATATATCTTTGGTCAATAACGAGTGCTTTTGAGCATGCCATTCTGATGTCCTCTCTTGCGCCTTGGCGAGCGTCGAAAAGAAGGGACATCTCACTCCATTGCCTTTTATAAACTCTGAGAAACACGTAGAGACACCATTCCACTTCTCATTGGTTACTGACATCCAGGGGAAGGCGAGTGCAGTTCATTTCGATCCATAGGGCACACACAGAGTTTTAAATAGCATATAGTGTTGTTGGACTCATGACAGCTCATAGTTACAACAGTGGCAACAACCGGGGCTGAGCCAAGACAAGACGAACAGCTTTGGGATGATACAAGCAGTGATACTAGAAATACGCTTTTCCCCTCATGTAGAATAATAATTAATCATCCATATCTGAATCAATGATAGTTAGACATATCAATGACTTACTTGTTCAGGGCTTGGTTTCCCAAAAGCATCTTAAGGTTAAGTTTGTCCTTCGTACGAGCATCGTTAAATCTCCTTAGCTGTTTCCCAAAACCATCGTTATTAACGTTGCACTTGAAAACGCTCGTAATCTTACCGCCTGCCACAGACCACTCGTAGAACAGCTAAGTGCGTCGCTTTTTTGCCCTCCCACGTCACTTTCTACACAGAAGATCTTCGCTAAACACAGAATCACATGGTTTATATGTCTCTGTGACCACCGATAACTTCAGAACAAAGTTGACTACAAATACAACGTTGCCAATGTCTTTACAATTGATCCAAATGAGCGACGTATAAAAAGATGATTCAAATGAACATCGAGATGACTGCATTAAAATATAAACGGTACACTATAGGCCTATTTCAATCATATTGAAATACATTTCATGTTTAGTCAATTTAAAACCTGTGTTAGTTCTATTTTGCTACTGTCTGTAGTTTGTCTCAATAAACACTGAGTATACCAAACAAATATCTCTCTAGGAGCTAATCCGCCATCATTATTGTGAAATAATTTGAATGTTAAGGTAAGATTTTAATGGAGCAAGCTGATCCTAGAGCAGCGCTTCCTTTCTTTTGATCCTATCAGTTTGGACACATGCTCCAACGGCACGATAAGCGACCATTCTCTCTGCGTGGTGTTTTCAAAGTTCCATTCCTATCGGGAAACCAGGCTCTGACGTGTTAATCCTAATGGTTTTTCACGAGGTTATCAGAACAGTTTTTCAGTGATTATGAAAATGGTGTTATTGGTTCTCTGTATTCATTTGAGAGGTGCTTTGTCTCTGCTCTTTCTCTTCTCTCTATCCTTCCCAAGCCACCATTAACATGAATAATATGAATGACGGGTGGTACGGTGCCCTGAAGGAGACCATTCAACAGCAGCAGAACCAGCTGGTGTGGGTTTCAGAGGGAAAGGTAGGACACTCAGTGCCGAGACTAACATCATCAAGCACTTACCAATACATTTCACTTTAATGAAAATGTTGTATTCAAAATAAATGTCAGACATTTTTAATATACAATGTATTTTGTGCATTAATACATTTCTCTGTCTCTCCTCACTGTAATGTTGCTGCTTCTGCTCTTTATCTCCCTTCCCCCTCTCTCTTGTCCCTCTCCCTCCCTCTCTCCCCTGCTGTCCTCCTGTCGTGTCTCCCCAGGCGGACGGTGCTCCAGATGATGACCTGGATCTGCATGATGACCGTCTGTCGTACCTGTCGGCTCCGGGCAGTGAGTACTCCATGTACAGCACGGACAGCCGCCACACCTCTGACTACGAGGACACGGACACAGAGGGCGGGGCCTACACCGACCAGGAACTAGACGAGACGCTGAACGACGAGGTGGGCCTGCCCACTGAGCCCGCCATCACCCGCTCCTCGGAGCCCGTCCGAGAGGACCCGCCAGTAATCCAGGAGCCCCTGGGGTACGGCGGGTACCAGCACACAGTGCAGCCCGACCCCCTGAACCGGATCGACCCAGCCGGATTCAAGGCACCAGCGGCCCAGCAGGTACCGTTTATGAGAGCCGTGCATCTGCCCTGTTGTCTCGAATCCGTGGTGTGCGTGAGGAGGGTGTTCTGGCGCCGCTATTGAAGCAGTGTTTTAAAACAGTATTATCTACTAGCACAAAACAAACAAAAAAGATGGAAAGAAAATTTGTGTCCACTTAAGTATTTATTCACTATCGTTGTTTTTGTGCGTTTTTTTATTTTTGAAGAAAAAAAAAGAAAAAAGCAAGAATAAGCTTGACTGTTATAATCAGTATTCATGACGTGTTAGTGTGACTGTTATAATCAGTATTCACAACCTGTGTTAGTGTGACTGTTATAATCAGTATTCACAACCTGTGTTAGTGTGACTGTTATAATCAGTATTCACAACCTGTGTTAGTGTGACTGTTATAATCAGTATTCACAACCTGTGTTAGTGTGACTGTTATAATCAGTATTCACAACCTGTGTTAGTGTGACTATTATATCAGTATTCACAACCTGTGTTAGTGTGACTGTTATTATCAGTATTCACAACCTGTGTTAGTGTGACTGTTATTATCAGTATTCACAACCTGTGTTAGTGTGACTGTTATTATCAGTTTTCACCACCTGTGTTAGTGTGACTGTTATAATCGGTATTCACCACCTGTGTTAGTGTGACTGTTATAATCGGTATTCACAACCTGTGTTAGTGTGACTGTTATAATCAGTATTCACAACCTGTGTTAGTGTGACTGTTATATCAGTATTCACAACCTGTGTTAGTGTGACTGTTATAATCAGTATTCACAACCTGTGTTAGTGTGACTGTTATATCAGTATTCACAACCTGTTAGTGTGACTGTTATATCAGTATTCACAACCTGTGTTAGTGTGACTGTTATTATCAGTTTTCACAACCTGTGTTAGTGTGACTGTTATTATCAGTATTCACCACCTGTGTTAGTGTGACTGTTATAATCGGTATTCACCACCTGTGTTAGTGTGACTGTTATAATCGGTATTCACCACCTGTGTAAGTGTGACTGTTATAATCGGTATTCACCACCTGTGTTAGTGTGACTGTTATAATCGGTATTCACCACCTGTGTTAGTGTGACTGTTATAATCGGTATTCACCACCTGTGTTAGTGTGACTGTTATAATCGGTATTCACGACCTGTGTTAGTGTGACTGTTATAATCGGTATTCACGACCTGTGTTAGAGTGACTGTTATAATCGGTATTCACGACCTGTGTTAGTGTGACTGTTTTTGTTGATGTCGATGTTCTCACTGACGAGAAGAAGTTTTGTGTCTGTCAAGTGTCTGTATCGATACCCACCTATGTGCTCTTCCTAGTTGTTTCACTTGTGATTCGGACTGATACCGTGATACCAGAAAGTATTATGTGCATGTTGGAAATGTCAGTGTTAACCACGTATTGCTGTAAATGTATTTATCTGGGTCGATTCGGCCGTTATGATATCCACGAAAAGCTTGTCTGCTGATGTGTAAGAGAAAAAAAGAAAAGCAAAACATTGTACTGTAATCTAGAATTAAAATCCAATCAGACTACATTAACAACAGAAACTTTGTCCTGTTGCGAATTCTTACGTGGCAGATTGATCATCTAAAGCCATCAGTTGAATTTGGTCCGAGGATGGTGAGTTACTGAGTCGGTCGGTGGAGGAGGTACAGAGCAGGCTGTGTTACGCTGTAACGTTAACATTAGTGAGGGTGTATCTCCCTCGTGCAGTAGCACCGTGTATTAAACGTTTCTGAACCACTTCACAGAAAGAGAAAGCAGAGGCTGTTCCGGCCACCGTGCCTATCCTCCCCCAGCAGCCTGAGCAGCCTGTGTTACTGGCTGAGACAGAGGCAGCGCCCCCTGCTGTCGACAACACCGTAAATGGTGTAGCTGGTTTGAGCCATGGTTTAAGCCTTGGCCCTATCGCTGCTCCCCAGAGCGAACCCAGCCCAGGCCCCGGCCCCGAGGCTGACTGGCTTAGGATGCGCACCCCTGATCTAGCTCAGCCCCTGGCCCCGGCCCCAACGCTCGAACCCGAACCCCTACAATCCGGACCGCCCAGTTCAGAACCACAGGTACCCATCGTCTGGAAGTGGCCTGGCCCCGGCCGACCCCGCTGTCGGTCTGCTGTGGCCTGTCGCTGCCTGCCTGTGTACCGCCCGTCACACGCTTTCCTTTCACTCTTGCATGCCTGCCCGCTGTCCACTGTGTGCTTCTGAGAGAGAGAGTGAGAGAGAGACTGTGTGTATCTGAGCACTCGTAAACAACAGTGGGCTTCTTGGAGGAGAATATAGAATGATTGCTGCATTGGTGTGGTACCTATATAGAGAAGAGCAGCGAAGAACCTGAGGCTCTCACTGTTGCTTACCCTCTTTGCATGGCTACAACATGTTTCAGTTGGTTTCTCTTTTCTGTTTAAACGTAGCAATAGAACAGATAGTGGTGGTATATTGGTTGATGCAGACTGAATGGACCATTTAATTATATAGATTTAATTGGCGACATTCTCTTAAAGTCATCAATCAGTATTTTGGATATTTTATTGTTGTTTTATTCCCTGAATTTGAAATGTAGCCATTCCGCTCCAACTGTGGAGTATACGTTTTATGGATTTTAAACATCCCATGAAGTTAAAGTAAATAATGACTTTCTGAACTCAGAAAAGTTATGTTGTTCAATGACTACTTTTCAAATGCCATTGTTTTTAAAATGGTTTACATTGTACGATAAACATTTGCTTGTAAAGTTCCAGATATCTTATTGCGGTAATTTAATTTGGCGTGTAATGTTATCAAGATATATTTTTTATTTTGTTTTGTATCAACTTTGTTGGTTTTGTTTTTGGGTTGCAGTTTAAACTAAAGTGGTATGTTGTGTATATATATTGATATATATGGAGAGCTCCTGTGCGTATGGGCTGCTGTGATCTGACATTCAGACCTGCATTCTGTTTGACCTGACCTTTAACCCCTACCTCTGAGTGTCTCTATTTCAGGTCTCCCTGCTTCCTCTCTGCTTCCTTCTTCAGCCATTATTAATCTTCTGTTTTAATATTCTACGTTGTCTTCTCTTACTTTATTGTTATATTTATATACACATTTATTTATTGGATGTGTGCTACTGGTTGCTCTTGTCCCATTACTCACCATATGTTTCTTCCATTGTTTATTTCATCAGATGTACAAGAAGGACCCCTACCTGGAGGAGCCAGTCAGAGTGAACCATGGTGGTGTAAAGCCGTCTCCGGCGATGGGGCCGCCCATGACCTACGAGTCCCAACCTCCGTACCAGGACCAACACCCGTACAGAGATTACGATCACCCGCCTAACCGCTACGACGGGGGTGGCTACCTGGAACCAAAGTATCGTAACTTCGACTCTCAACTGCACCACGAGAAAAGCGTGCCTCACTACGATGACCAGTGGCCTCCTTACAACCAGCAGACCTCTGGCCCACCACCCCACCAGCAACAGCAACCTCCTGGACATGGCTACGACCCCCGGCTGTCCTACGAAGACGGACCCGAGCGAGACTACAGCCCTCCTCAGCCGCGCTATGATGAGGCCCCGCTGGGCTACAACGGACGACCTCGCTATGGAAAGCCTGCAGGACCAGGACCCATCCGCTACGATGAGTCTCCTCCATCCGGCCCAGGGGGCTACGCTCCTCTACGTTACGACCAGGAGCCTCACCCGTATCCCCCTGCAACACGCTCTCCAGAGCCCCCTAAACAGTACTACCAGGGGGAGCCTGCCCAGTGGCCAGGACCTGGGCCTGCCTACAACCAGGCACCACCTCAGCACCGAGGCTACAAGCCCCCGCCCCAACAGTATGAACCCATCATGAACTTTGACGCCCCTGTGCCCGCACCCAAACCACAACCAGAGGCTCTCCGTCCCTCACCTGGGGACACTGTGATCACTACAGCCCCCAATCTCCTTCCCCCTCCCCCCAGAGTGGAGCCGGAGGACGACCCGGCCATAAGGGCCCAGTCGGTGCTGTCCAGGGTCAAGATGTTTGAGAACAAGCGCTCTGTGTCTGTGGACCGAGCCAAGGAGGCAGGGGACGCCTTCGGGCTCAGGGTAAGCATCTGGAAAACACCTCACTCTTGTGCACGTATGTAATGCTTAGTTCCTGACCTGTGCAGGAGCTCAAATATTCTACTGCTCGAGCTCCTGTTCCTCTTCTAGAATATTAGCTCAAATGTATTGTGGAGCTTCTGCACCTAAATACAAACAGTACTCAAAATGAGTACCGGAACCTAGCACTGGTAATGCTCACAGGATTACCTGACCCAGACCTCTTCTAATTATATTTGGTTGGTCCAAGTGATGTCCTTAAAGGTTTACTTGTCCAGGAATTTTATTTGCATTTCAATCTTGCTCCCACAGTCAGCAGATCTGCCCACCAAACCAGGTGCGTGCATTCCTAAAGCCAACTCACTCAGCAATCTGGACCAGGAGAAGTCGTTCAGGTAATGAGTCATAATGGAGTACTGCACTGAGCCCCCCCCCCCCCCAAACATACCTACATCACACCACAGAACAGATGCTGCTTTATCTTTGAGGGGCTGATGTGTTTGTTAGGGCTGTCAGGGGATCCACTCTGAAGTGGATAATAGGGCTTAGAAAAGTAAATTACTTTTGAAGATATGATATGAATATGATGGTGTACTGTATTGTATGGCTGCCATCTTGCTTCCGACAACCCAACTTAGCTATTATTTTGGCGTTTATCTACTTTTTTTGCACTAAATGTATCCGCTATCATTACATATGATCGTCAAATAGTTTTGAACATCAGACCGGCTGTTACTAAACTCGATTCTGGGTTCAACTTCGAGTTCGACTCATCTGCCCTGGGCTCTTTTTGTGTACCTCCAACCAAATCTTCGGGCTACCCAAGAAGAAACGACGGCGAAAACGAGGCAGGAGAGCGGGCGTCCTGGTGAGACAAAGGCAAAAGGAAAACCAGCCACAACTTCCCTCCATTCTTTTGGCCAATGTACAGTCACTTGATAATAAGATGGATGACCTCTCGCAGATTTGGGATCAACAGGACACTCGTAATTGCAATATCCTCTGTTCACCGAGCGGACAGGACATCGGATTCAGGGAAATCCAGAGGGGGAGGGGTATGTCTCTTCATCAACAGCAAATTGTGTGCAGACTCTAGGACAGTGAAATGGAGTTTCGTCCTATTGTTCACGTCTTGAAATATCTGATGGTAAAATGCTGACCTTTTTACCTCCTGAGATACTTTTCATCTGTTATTGTGACTGCTGTATATATTCCACATCAGGAGAACAACAACAAGCTGGCACTTGATGAACTGTACGAGGCTATAAACAAGCAGGAAACCATGCAGCCGGATGCTGCTTTTCTTGTTGCCAGTGATTTTAATTCCGTGCCACTCCTGCTTCCTGTTTACAAACAAAAACTCAAACAGGAAGACCCATGATGAGCTCCATAGAAAAATGGTCTACCAGAGCAGAAGCTATTCTACAGGACTGCTTTGCTAGCGCTGACTGGAATATGTTCATCAGGAAATGCATCACTGACGTTGTCTCCACAGTGAAGGTTTGCTGCTTCCCCAAACAAAAGCCCTGTATTAACACAGAGGTGCGTGCTAAGCTAAAGGACAGCTACTGCTCACAGGGCTATAGCAGCCAACCACGAGGCAATGGCTGAGGACACGATTGCATACAAGAAGTCCCACTACGACCTCTGCAGAGCCATCGAACAAGCAAAAGGGCAAGATCTGAACAAGGTAGCATCCTATTATAGCGGCTCTGACGCATGTGACAAGGGCTGCAGTTAATTATGGACTACAAAGGAAGCCCTAGCCGTGATCTGCCTAACGATGCCTCTACCAGACAATCTCAATGTTTTTTATGCGTGCTTTGACTAACACAGAGCTCAGCATGAGGGCCCCCGCTGAGGAGCCGGAGGACTGGGTGATCTCTCTCTGAGGCTGACATGAGTAACGGTTTTTAAGTGGGTCAACACTCGTAAGGCCGCAGGGCCAGACGGTATTCCAGGGTGTGTCCTCGGGGCATGTGCAGACCAGCTGGCAGGCTTCTTCAAGGACATATTCAACCTCTCCTTGTCCCAGTCGGTAATCCCCATGTTTCAAGCTGACTACCATCATTCCTGTTCCTAAAAACTCTTAAGGCATCCTGCCACATTGGCTGCCGTCCTGTAGCACTCACATCTGTAATAATTAAGTGCTTTGAAAGGTTGGTTATGGCACACATGAACGCCATCATCCCAGACACCCTAGACCCACTCCAATTTGCATACCACCCCAACAGATCCATAGATGATGCAATATCAATTGCACTCCACACTGCCCTCTCCCACCATAGTGCCCTCCAAGTTCATCATCAAGCTCGGTACCCTGGGACTGAATACCTTCCTCTGTAACTGGATCCTGGACTTCCTGATGGTCGACCCCAGGGGGTAAGAGTAGGCAACAACACCTCCGCCACGCTGACCCTCAACAAGGGGGCTCCTCACGGACCCACTCTGTGTGTGCTTAGCCCCCTCCTGTACTTCCAGTTCACCCACGACTGTGACCACGCACGACTCTAACTCCAAGTTTTCTGACGACACAGCGGTGGTAGGCCTGATCACCAATGGCGAAGACAGGAAGTAGGTCAGAGACTTCCAAGACAACAACCTCTCCCTCAACGTCAGCAAGACTAACGAGCTGATCTTGGACTACAGGAAACAGGGGAGGGTGCACACCCTCATCCACATCGACAGGGCCTCAGTGGAGAGCGTCAAGAGCTTCAAGTTACTGTGTCCACATCACTGAGGACTTAACATGGTCCTCTCATACGAGCACAATTGTGAAGAAGGCACAGCAGTGCCTCTTCTTCCTCAGGAGGCTGAAACGATTTGACATGCCCCCTCGGATCCTTAGGAACTTTTACAGCTGGACCTGCAAGAGCATTCTGACTGGTTGTATCACCGTCTGGTATGGCAACTGCATCGTCCTCGACCCGAAAGCCCTACATAGGGAGGTGCGTACAGCCCAGCGCGTCACTGGGGGTGAGCTCCCAGCCATCCAGGACGTACATTCCAGGGTGTGTCTGAGAACTGTTCTCCATACTCCCGTCCCGCAGGTGGTACAGTTGCATCAACGCTCAGACCAACAGAATCCTAAACCATGGGTTCTCAAAGGTTTTGGGGCCGGGGACCACCATTTGTGTTATCAAATTCAGAACACAACTAGAGTTAAATAAAAAATCACATACATAGAGATTTACCATGGCCGGACGAACCAAGTCTTGGGCCGTGGGAATGAACATTTTAAAGGCTTGCTACTTGGCATTGGAGAGAAAAAAATGTCAGTTGTCAAGCTAATTTCCAGCAATTCTACACATTTTGTCATGGAGTAGAGAAATGTTTTGTTGCAGCTATAAAGCTAATATCCTGCAATTCAACCTATTTTGCCATGAAGCAGAGAGAGAACCTTGCCGTTTTAAAGCTTAAAGTAACTGTCGTGTTTCCAAATTTCTATACAATATGACCTATAATTAATAATAACAATATGAGTGAAATAGTTTTCCTTCCAAAAATGATAATTATGTTTAAAGGCTGTTTTTCTATGTTGGAATGGTGTGGGCATACCCCAGGGGAGAACGACTGCCCCCTCTCATTGAAGCCATGGAGGTTCAAGGCTGACAGCGGTATTGCAGGCATTGTTAACTGAAAACAGGATCCCCATTACAGTGAATTGAAAATCTGCAAACTTTGTATAAATAAAATATTGAAGACAATCATGGTACAAATAATAGCTTCTAATACACCAAATGTATGTCCTTGAATCCATTATTTAACTAGGCAAATCAGTTAAGAACAAATTCTTATTTAAAGACTCGCTACTTGGCATTGTAAGGAAACACGTTGAAGTTTGTCGAAATGCGAAATTAATGTAGGAGTATATAAGACAGCAGGGATTCAAACTGTTGAACCCAGTTCCTACATTTGAATATAAAAAGGATTTTATCAAACAAAACTATGCAACATTTTATCTCTGAGACCCTCAGGATGACAAATTAGAGCAAGATTACTGAATGTAAGTACATTATTTACCTTCAGAGGTGAATGTATCAAACCAGTTGCCATGATAAAAGTTTTTGGTTTGTGCACTCTTCTCAAACAATAGCATGGTATTTTTTCACTGTAATAGCTACTGTAAATTGGACAGTGCAGTTAGATTAACAATAATTTAAGCTTTTTGCCCATATAAGACATGTCTATGTCCTGGAAAGTTTGCTGTTACTTACAACGTCATTCTAGTCACATTAGCGCAGGTTAGCAACAATCGTCCCGGTATAGGGACACAGATCCGTAGAGGTTAACAGAATATTAACTTTGAAGTTAGATTTTCACTGGCCAGTTACTTTAAATTACAGTGCATTGGAGAGCAAGATAATTATTGATTAGATGTATTACTATGCTGCTGTTAATATATTATTGATTGTCATTAGTATGTACTGTATCTATTTATCCTTCTACTGATCACTGTCACTCCTGTTTACATGTATATTACCATAAGTATGTATGTATTCCTGCTACCAGTCCCTTTTCAGACCTGTTTACATGACACTTGCACACTCACATTAACACTGACATACACACTCACCACCACGCACACACCCACCACTGATGCTGCTGCCATACTGCTTACTATTATTATTATTTATCCTGCTACCAGTCCTAATCCCTGCCTGCATGTACATATCTACCTTAAATACTCCAGTATCCCTGCACATTGTGCATGTACCCTGTATATAGCTTCCTCATATTTCTTGTGTTTTTTTTGTTTGTATTTTCTTATTAGTTCTACATTTTTATATGAATACTGCAATGTTGGGTAGGGCTTGCAAGTTAAGCATTTAACTGCCGTAAAACAATGCCTACCACTGGTGCTGCTGTTTGTTGGTCTTGGAGCGCCCCTCGGTGGAAACTAAGAGAAACTACCTTCCAACTTTGACTGATGTGCAGAGTTTGAGGTTTTTACTATTTTAGTAATATGCTATATGCGTATTGCAGAGGCTGTCCTGTACACATGTTTATAATTGAAGCACTGATGTTTTCATTGTAGTTCTGTTTGATTTGTTATATGCTAAATTGTAGTGATTTAGAGATCGAAACAAGCGCCCCACAATATATTTTAGAGGAATTTCTTTTTATATGGTTTATCTGGTATTTAATTAACCTCCCCACATTGCCTCATCCCTTCTTTATCTCTCTCCTCAGAGTCCCTGAGCCTCAGAAGCCCCGGGAGGTGTCCGATGATGACATAGTGCGCTCTAACCACTATGACCCAGATGAAGACGAGGAGTACTACAGGAAACAGCTGTCCTACTTTGACCGGCGCAGCTTGGACGCAGGCAAGGCACCTCCTCAGACAACACCTGTCATCGCAACCAAACCTGCATCTCAACCACAAGCACATCCCGGATACAACTACCCAAGGTAACTCACTCCCACGCGTCACTCTCTGGGATATGTGGTAGGAAATCAAATCACTGTAGTGAGAGACGGAGTATGTGAGTGGAGTGGAGCGAGGAGTGGAGCCCGCTCCAATTTCGCTCCAGTAGCGCTCACTTCATGAGCTCAGGGCATGCCCGGCCCAGCATGCATTTTTTTGTCGTCTACTTGTGTGCTGCTGTAGCCCCTTGCTTTAGCTACTGTCATATAGTATGCTAAATATTTTTATAAAGAAACTGATAAAACACACAGGTGAAAAATCAAGGTGACTTAAAAAGATGAGGAGGACCAAGAGCAAGAGGGAGTGCAGTGAAGTAGTATCCACAACTAAATAATCATTGGGGAATCTGAAAAGACAGGTATCCCGAAAGCATGATGGTGTACTTACTACGTGCACATGCTAACAGAAAGGAACGAGGTGGGTAGCTAGCTAAGTGTATCATTGTAGCGAAGTATTTATAAACTCAAGATCAGATCTCTAAAAGGTTAAGTTAATTTTCATTCTATTATCTATACAATGGGCCATCATTGATTTTGGCCCAATAGGTCTGGAATATTACCTCTTCCAAGGATCTTTCCGTTTTGATTATTTTACCTAAAAATCCTTTAGGCCTACCAACAGGAAAAAGAAAGAAAAAACTATGCATCCCTGCCCAGCCTGGCAAGAGTGTTTAGGGGGGTGTTTAGCATCACCAGTGGCTCTGAGAGGGTACTCTCCGCTATTGGTCTGCTCTCCAGGCTCTCCAGGCACCATCACATGAAGCCACAGACTCATGTTTCTAAAAATGTATTCAAAGGCACTGTAGATGTAGCCTAGTAAGGCATTTTTCTGTTTAATTTGTATCTAATTTTAAGTAAGTCACAGCCTATATGTGCAATTTATAGACTATAATTATTTAATAGAACAAAATGTTTTTTGAGTGCTGAGCGCTTAATGTCTCTGACAGCCCATTGTGTCGCACTTGCAAATGCTTCAAAATGTATTGCTTTGTAGGCTACAACCTTGAAATAATATAGCCTAAATAATTTATTTTTGGCTACCTGTCTGACTCCTGACCTATTTAGTGTTTATATGCTGTTTAATACGACATGTAGCCTATTTGAAAGGATGAGCGCTTCTTACAGTCACCTTTTCCTGTTGTTTGTTAAAATGCTTTTCATTCAAACCATATGGTTTGGTTTTAATACTTCAAAACCAAATGGTAGGTCCAGGTAGTCACTAAAATAGATGGGTGTTGGTTAAATTGTGATTTTAATGAATGGAGAGAATTTGGAGCATCAGTTTTTTTATTTTATTTTATTTTTTGAGCGAGGAGCGTTTTTTAGCGGAGCGGTTGGAAAGCACCGCTCAACTCCGCTCACATACTCTGGTGGGAGACAATATAGCTTACTCTCCCCCTGCAGCACACTCACCAGACAGAAACCTCAAGGGGGTCTAAAGCTTTTTATCTTGGCCACACACACACACACACACACACACACACACACACACACACACACACACACACACACACACACACACACACACACACACACTACTCCTGGGGTCTAAAGCTAGGCTACGGTATATCTCTCAGCAACACACACTACCACCACCAGAATATTGATTCACCCTGCCTTGGAAATGGTCCTCTTATAGTTGAAAGGACAGAGTTGGTGGTTGGCCCATACTGACAAATGAAAAACTAAGTTTAAGGCAAGCTGTGTTTTTTTTGTTATCCTCCTGGGCGGCAGTAGAAGGGTTACTTTGATGTACCACACTGTGTGAATTCTACGCTTCAGTCAAAGACCATGCCAAAGATACAAGATTAAGTGTGGGAAAGGAAAAATACCATCACAGTATTCTTTTATTCGTTCTTTCAACTATCAACAATAGGTTTCACTGTTCATACAAGGTGTTTTACCACTGTAAAACTTGCCTCGAGATATTCAGGCTACTTTGGATGTCAAAGCTGCACTGTATGCGTCGGTATTGCTATTTGCTTCAGTATTGCTGTGCTCCATTCTCCTATGTGTTGTTTTGACAAACTTACTTTTAGTAGGTCCATGTCTACATGGTTTTTGCCCCATTCTGTAATTAGCTAATTAACAAAACCACTCACTTGTAACTGCTTCAAAATTATGAATTGCACTGTACGGTTTTATGGGCACTAGTAGTGGAAAGCATATTTTAAAGTGTGTTTTGGAGAAGCAATCTGTGTAAATGAATACAGTCAATTAACTAGATGGAGCCACTGTGTTTTATTAAAACTAACAGACTAACTGGACTGCAGTAATTTAACCTTTCTCTTGAGGATACATGGCACATCACTGATGTATATCTGTTTAGGTCTAGATTTTTGAAGTAGTAAGTGTGACAAACTGTGAAACATTATAACCCTGGCCTGAATTCTTCTTTACCTTAAACCCAAATGTTTATGCCATCGTTGTGACATTGGTTGAATGTGCTCTTGTGTTTTTTTACAGGGCAGAGTCAGTGGAGAAGGTCAGTCCTGTGGAGAGGAGATATGAACCCGTTCCCCAGGTTACCCCCGCTGCCCCACCTGCCATACTACCCAAACCCACCTCACCTGAGGGTAAGCACTATAGTGTAGGACACACACTAGTCTAGTTCTACATGCAGTGTTTTCATCTATAAATATAATACACGCACACTCAGTGACTCACTTACCAGATTACCATGACTCTCCCAAAGCAGACACAGTCACGACCAACTACCTGCCCCAGAAGAGTTACCCTGAGAAGTCTCCAGTAAACGGTACGGCAATGAAGGACCAGCCCAAGGCCCCGGCCAATACCAGCTACAACCGCTACGTCCCCAAGCCCTACACCAACTCCGCCAAGCCCTTCGAGAGGAAGTTTGACAGCCCCAAGTTCAACCACAACCTGCTGCCCAACAACAAAACAGACCTGGCCCCAGCCATCAAGGCCCCAGCCAACAGCACAGCCCCAGTCAAGCCCCAGATCTCCCCCCAGGCTACAGACCTGGACTCTGGCATGGACACCTTCACACGCACCATGGACAACAGGTCCAAGTACCAGCACAACAACATCAACGCTGTGCCCAAGGCCATCCCTGTCAGGTGAGAGGATTCAACATCACTCCTAGAGGGGCATCCTACCCACTGGCTGAACTATACTGGGTTCAGTTATAATATGTAGATTATGGTGTTATCGCCTCGCTTCATGTATTATGGAAGAAACACACCAGGAGTGAGGAGTGTTTCTGTGCATGGCTAGAGAAAAGAAAGCATGCAAAGTCACATGGTCATGTTTCTTACAGTTCTATAGTTGACACATTGAATGATACCAATGCCTTTGCCCATCCAGAAGGTGTCACAAATGTTTCAGATGCGGGCTCTAACTGGCTCTATGTTCTGGTATCTGACTGTGACAACTCTCTCCCCCTGTAGCCCCAGTGCTCTGGAGGATGATGATGAGGATGAAGGTCACACGGTGGTGGCCACGGCCCGGGGGGTCTTCAACTGTAATGGCGGAGTGCTGAGCTCCATCGAGACGGGTGTCAGCATCATCATCCCACAGGGGGCCATCCCCGAGGGCGTAGAACAGGAGATCTACTTCAAAGTCTGCCGGGACAACAGCATCCTGCCCCCCCTGGACAAGGAGAAAGGTCAGACATGGGTTCATGGTACACGGGAGTTAAAAGATTTCACATGGGGTCTTTTGCCAAGCTTTATTTCAGTCTGAAGATATTCTATTCCTCAGTTTTAAGTGTGTTTAGCTACCTTAATTGCTGGCTGTACAGTGGGTATTAGATGTATTCACCCCGCTTGGATTTTCTTTAAAAAAAATTGCGTTACAATAATTTTTTGTTATTGATCTACACAAAATACTCCATAATGTCAAAGTGAAAAGAAAATTCTACGGTTTTTTACAAATTAATAAAAATATAGTAATTGCATAAGTATTCACCCCCTTTGTTATAGCAAGCCTAAATTAGTTCAGGAGTAAAATACTGCTTAACAAATCATATAATCACTTGCATGGACTCTGTGTGAAAATAATAGGTGCTGACATGATTTTTTAATGACTACCATTTCCTCTTTCCCCCATATATACAGTTGAAGTCGGAAGTTTACATACACCTTTTGTGAAAAACTCAGTTTTTCACAATTCCTGACATTTAATTTTAGTAAAAATGTCCGGTCTTAGGTCAGTTAGGATCTCCACTTTATTTTAAGAATGTGAAATGTCAGAATAATAGTAGAGAGAATGAATAATTTCAGCTTTTATTTCTTTCATCACATTCCCAGTGGGTCAGAAGTTTACATACAAGACCGATTTGCGACCAAGCTTTAACTTCCTTACTGACGTCTTGAGATGTTGCTTCAATATATCCACATAATTTTCCTGCCTCATGATGCCATCTATTTTGTGACGTGCACCAGTCCCTCCTGCAGCAAAGCACCCCCACAACATGATGCTGCCACCCCCATGCTTTACGGTTGGGATGGTGTTCTTCGGCTTGCAAGCCTCCCCCTTTTTCCTCCAAATATAACAATGGTCATTATTGCCAAACATTTCTATTTTTGTTTCATCAGACCAGAGGACATTTCTCCAGTCTTTGTCCCCATGTGCAGTTGCAAACCGTAGTCTGGCTTTTTTTATGGCGGTTTTGGAGCAGTGGCTTCTTCCTTGCTGAGTGGCCTCTCAGGTTATGTCAATATAGGACTTGTTTTACTGTGGATATAGATATTTTTGTACCTGTTTCCTCCAGCATCTTCACAAGGTCCTTTGCTGTTGTTCTGGGATTGATTTGCACTTTTCGCACCAAAGTACGTTCATCTCTAGGAGACAGAACCGCTCCTTCCTGAGCGGGATGACGGCTGCGTGGTCCCATGGTGTAACACTTGCATACTATTGTTTGTACAGATGAGCGTAGTACCTTCAGGCATTTGGAAATTTCTCCCAAGGATGAACCAGACTTGTAGAGGCCTACAATTATTTTTCTGAGGTCTTGGCTGATTTCTTTTGATTTTCCCATGATGTCAAGCGAAGAGGCACTGAGTTTGAAGGTAGGCCTTGAAATACATCCACAGGTACACCTCCAATTGACTCAAATAATGTAAATTAGCCTATCAGAAGCTTCTAAAGCCATGACATAATTTTCTGGAATTTTCCAAGCTGTTTAAAGGCACAGTCAACTTAGTGTATGTAAACTTCTGACCCACTGGAATTGTAATACAGTGAATTATAAGTGAAATAATCTGTCTGTAAACAATTGTTGGGAAAATTACTTGTGTCATGCACAAAGTAGATGTCCTAACCGACTTGCCAAAACTATAGTTTGTTAACAAGACATTTGTGGAGTCATGAAGTGCTTTGAGAGACTAGTCAAGGACCATATCACCTCCACCTTACCTGACACCCTAGACCGACTCCAATTTGCTTACCGAGCCAATAGGTCCACAGACGACGCAATCGCAACCACACTGCACACTGCCCTAACCCATCTGGACAAGAGGAATACCTATGTGAGAATGCTGTTCATCGACTACAGCTCAGCATTTAACACCATAGTACCATCCAAACTCGTCATCAAGCTCGAGACCCTGGGTCTCGACCCCGCCCTGTGCAACTGGGTACTGGACTTCCTGATGGGCTGCCCCCAGGTGGTGAGGGTAGGTAACAACATCTCCACCCCGCTGATCCTCAACACTGGGGCCCCACAAGGGTGCGTTCTGAGCCCTCTCCTGTACTCCCTGTTCACCCACGACTGCGTGGCCATGCACGCCTCCAACTCAATCATCAAGTTTGCGGACGACACTACAGTGGTAGGCTTGATTACCAACAACGACGAGACGGCCTAGGAGGTGAGGGCCCTCGGAGTGTGGTGTCAGGAAAATAACCTCACACTCAACGTCAACAAAACAAAGGAGATGATTGTGGACTTCAGGAAACAGCAGAGGGAGCACCCCCCTATCCACATCGATGGGACAGTAGTGGAGAGGGTAGTAAGTTTTAAGTTCCTCGGTGTACACATCACGGACAAACTGAATTGGTCCACCCACACAGACAGCGTTGTGAAGAAGGCGCAGCAGCGCCTCTTCAACCTCAGGAGGCTGAAGAAATTCGGCTTGTCACCAAAAGCACTCACAAACTTCTACAAATGCACAATCGAGAGCATCCTGTCGGGCTGTATCACCGCCATCAACCGTATCATCAACTGCTCTGCCCACAACCGTAAGGCTCTCCAGAGGGTAGTGAGGTCTGCACAACGCATCACCGGGGGCAAACTACCTGCCCTCCAGGACACCTACACCACCCGATGTCACAGGAAGGCCATAAAGATCATCAAGGACAACAACCACCCGAGCCACTGCCTGTTCATCCCGCTATCATCCAGAAGGCGAGGTCAGTACAGGTGCATCAAAGCAGGCTATGATGGGAGAACTGAGGATGGATCAACAAGATTGTAGTGACTCCATAATAATTACCTAAATGACAGAGTGAAATGAACAATACAAATATACAGAATAAAAAATATTCCAAAACATGCAAACAGGGATTAAAGTAATACTGGGGGGAAAAACATGGCAAAGGAATACACTTTTTGGCCTAAACGCAAAGCCTTATGTTTGGGGTAAATCCAACCCAACACATCAGAGTAAATGCTTCCTTATTTTCAAGCATTGTTGCATTAGAGTATGGGTATGCTTGACATCGGCAAAGACTGGAGAATCTTTCAGGATAAAAAAAAAACGGGATGTCGCTAAGCACAGGCGAAATCCTGGAGGTAAACCTGCTTCAGTCGGCTTTACTCCAGACACTGGGAGAAGAATTCACCTTTCAGCCAGACAATAACCTACAACACAAGGCCAAATCTACACTGGAGTTGCTTACCAAGAAGACAGTGAATGTTCCTGAGTGGCCAAGTTACAGTTTTGACTTAAATCTGCTTGAAAATCTTTGGCACGACTTGAAAATTGCTGTCTAGCCATAATCCCCAACACCTTGACAAAGCTTGAGAATTTTGAAAAGAATTATGGGCAAATATTGCGCAATCCAGTTGTGCAAAGCTCTTAGAGACTTACCCAAGAAGACTCAACTCTAATCACTGCCGAAGGTGTTTCTAACATGTATTGACT
This sequence comes from Salvelinus alpinus, assembly GCF_045679555.1. Lineage (NCBI taxonomy): Eukaryota > Metazoa > Chordata > Actinopteri > Salmoniformes > Salmonidae > Salvelinus > Salvelinus alpinus. Next base: position 33,694,304 of record NC_092090.1, read on the forward strand.
CAGGAGGGTGAATACTTATCTAATCAAGGTATATTAGTGTTTTATTTTTCGTTAATCAAAAAAATAAAAACAATTTTCCACTCTGACATTAGAGTATTTTTTGTATATCTTTGACAAATAAAAATTACAATTAAATCCATTTTAATCCCACTTCGTAACACAATAAAATGTGAAGAAATCCAAGGGGGTGAATACTTATGATAGGAGCTGTATGAGTCCACGGTGGAGTTATTTTACTATCCAAATAGTGAGATAATGTTGTTTTCACAGATAATTTCATCCCTCTTTTCTGTCATCTTCTCTCTTTACATTTTTCTAGGATATGTATATTTTCCTTTGGTCTTTAACGGTTCTCATTGTCTTATGTTCACCGTGTCTGTTTAAACCCATTAAGGAGCCCAACAGCTTCAGTGATCTTAGGAACTCTGTGTGTATATGTATTAGCCTCTAACCCTGTGGTGTGTATCTGTTTCAAGGAGAGACCCTGCTCAGCCCGCTGGTGATGTGTGGCCCTCACGGCCTCAAGTTCCTGAAGCCTGTGGAGCTGCGTTTACCTCACTGTGCGTCTATGACCCCAGATGGTTGGTCTTTTGCTCTAAAATCCTCCGACTCCTCGTCGGGTACGCTCTCCTCTCTGTCCTTTTGGGGTCGGGGCTTTGGGTTGGCTTTGTGACAAACTGATATGGTTGTGGGTCACTTTGTATGATTTTCATGGTTTCATTTATTTGGTATTTCGGTTTGTTCACTCACTCATTCCTCCACTGATCTTTATTTATTTGATGTGGTTTTCAGATCAAAGTTCTTCTTGTCATTGCTTTTTCATGCTGAAACATATTTCTTTCCGTTCTTTCCTCCGCTTAGTGTGTATGTCATCTGTTTAACATTGATATGGTTCCATTGGACCTGCATCCCGCCGATCAGTTTTGTGTTGATAAGATTAGTAAGGTTTTTGTTGTAGTGAATCATTCCACATTCTTTTCCCACAAGTGATTTTTTTTTCTCACATAGCCACCCAAACGTCTATCCTGAAACACAGTGGTCAGCGGTCCTCTTAAATTTGGAAGAGGACCCTCTCAGAGACAGACGCATGGCTCCCTCAGTACTAACAGATGTTGTGTATGTGAGAACAGCCTGTGGGTTGGATCTGAAATCTGTCTGACAGCATCAGAACAGAACCGAGTCAGCTCTCTGCTCTCCCTCCGCTCCTCTCTATATGTCTTAATGGTAAACTTGGCACAGCCGTGGATTAGCTACTAATTACTCTCAGCTAGAATTGGACATGAAGGGCTAAATTAGCCTACTGCTGCCTCGTTGGCTTGTTCATTTGTTGTCCTGCTTCGTTGTAGAAGGATTACAGGGCTGTGTTCTAATCCTCTTATTGTAAAACAAGGCCCTTCTTTAGCTTCATTTAGGCTCTACTTGTGTCTTGCTCCTCACTGGGTCTGACTCCTTTCTAGTTGGGTGCTGAGCTGCCCAGACCCAATGGGAGTTTCCAGTAAGGAAGCAGCATAGTGTGTGACTTAGTGGTCTTGGTTTGGAATGGTTCTGAAAGAAGTCTGCTCACAGACAGGAGAGATTCAATCCAAACCACACATGATCAGTTTGCTTCTGACAAAACATTACCTTAATGTACTGATGTCATTATGAGTTTCACAGTGAACATTCCTCCTGCTGCACTGACTAATTGTGAACCTCTAACAAATAATCTGAGTCATTGACAATTGATCTGAGTAAAATCAGTTAAACACCTCTTGGTCCTCATATGGATCCTATCTGATAGGACCTGTCATTGCTAAAATCCCTTTGACATTTAGGCGTAATTACACTATAATGATTAGGATGCATTATCCTCACTTGTGATTTCCTATCAGAACAACAAAGCATGCTAAAAGCCTGAAATTGTTCAGCACTTTGATCTGAAGATCTCATATAACTCACTTTACTCACATGGCCCTGAGGGAATGAATGCAATTATCTGAAATAACGGTGCTTTAAAATGCAACTGCATTGTGGTTTGGAAGAAATGGTGCAGTTTAGTGTAACAGTTTTGAGTCTAAAGCCATTTTTTTAAACAATTATTTAAATTTGTTCTTCTGTGGAGGCAATACTCTTGGCTCAAGGCCTGGGCTTGGGCCATTAATCGCAAATTACAGTCACTGCCAGTACATACTCTATCCTTAAGAGCTATAATTTGAAATCAAGAGTGGTTTTAGCAATGTAATGTGAAGTTTACTTCTGTCAAGCTACATCCTACCACAAACAGCATGTATATATATGGCTTTAATGGAACAAAGGGTGTTTTAGTTTAGTGTTTGGAGCTTGCTGGTTGTCAGTTTAGCAAGAAGTGAATTATGTATTATGAACCTTATACCCTTTCTCCACCTGTTATCATTACCATGTTCCTTCTCTCTCTCCCCCTCAGGTGATCCCAAGAGTTGGCAGAATCAGTCTCTCCCTGGAGACCCCAACTACCTGGTGGGAGCCAACTGTGTGTCTGTGCTCATCGACCACTTCTGAAGAGTGCAACAGCTGGCCTGTTACTGAATGTGAAACCATGGGAAAGGAGGGATAATAAACACATACATACATACATACATACATACATACATACCTACCTACCTACCTACCTACCTACCTACCTACCTACCTACCTACCTACCTACCTACCCTACCTACCTACCTACCTACCTACCTACCTACACACACACACACACACACACACACACACACACACACCATTTCTCCAGGGGTAGACCATACACAATGATGTATTTACACCCAGTGCTCCAGCGTTGTTTACTGTGCCCATGGAAGATGGAAGGAGACTGAAGTTGCCCCTATGTGCTGTCCTTTAACTCTTTCCGAGGTCTTGAAGAAAATACAAAACACACAACGATTTAACCAGTGATGGAATGCATGCCCTGTGCCACTGAGTAACTCATCACATTATACGCCAAGTTTTAACTTTTAATTGTTACATAACAGGAAAATGGTTTGAGGTTTTTACTATTGAAGTAGATGGACATACATGTAGGTGTATTTATACTATATATGCATACAGTATATATAGTATATGGTTTAAATATAATTTTAAATTCAATTCCAGAAAACGGAATTCAAGAATCAGACTTCAACCTTTTTTGTCACCTTTTGAATTGGCTGACTTACAAAGACGGTCATGTTTTTTCCACATTGACAGATTTGTGACGGTTTTGGAATTCGGTGCCAGGGAGGTAGGCAGTAAAGTGATGATGTTAATGCAGAGCCACATTTTCTAAATGTATGGCTCTGTGGTAATGATTATGGTGATAGTGAAGTTGGCAAGCATCTGCAGAAGAGAAAATGAAGCTGAAGGTGGAATACTTTGAGGTGGATTTAAAGCCTAACTCATGCCTAACATGTTCATCCTGTGACTAGAATGGCTCTTCCTTCCTTTCCTTTTTTCTTTCTTTCTGTAAATTGACCTTGGATTCACTTTGTATTGAGTACCAGAATTCTACTCCTGCTGTATCAAGATCTATGCATGTGCTATGACTCAGGTCCAGAAGCCTGCTCAGTTCTCCCTCACCATGTTAAAACCCTCTTACATTAACAAGCAGTGATGCCTTATCTGCATATTATTCACTTTTTCAGTAAAAACCTCTGGGTTCTTCTAAGTTATGATGATAAATTATGGAAAAATGAAGTTCTCTTGCCATTTTGTCAACCCACTGTATAAATGAACTTGGGTTTAGCGCACAAGAACAATTGAAGCTAATAAAGGTATGCTTTCTTTATCTGCTATGCATATGACTTCAGAAGAAAAAGAAAAACTTTACAAAAAAGACAAGTGGCTGTAAATAAAGTTAGCATATGGCCTTGGTTCTTGGTTTGTAAATGAACTTTTGTATGTCTTTGTTATTTTGTATAAAACTTAAGAGAAAACTGTTTTTAAAAATAAATGAATTGACCATGGTTTACTTTCTAATCTGGTTATACCCTTGAGCCTTGGAACTTGTAACTATTAGCAGTAATAAAATCCACATTTTCTACCAATATATTCACACTACATATAAATAATAGTCACACAATCTTTTTATGGTTATTTGCAAAAGAGGAAAGTGCTTGGGTTAAACAACTTTTCAAACCTGTTCTTTAAAAGGGAGTGCTCTCTCCCCCTCATTTATTTGTGATACTGGATGCTGTATTATTTTGTGCCCTGAAATGTATTTTTGTACTAATAGACCATATATTACGGCACACCAGTACTATTTTCTTTATATATGATAACACAGCTTCAATTGGATATTAGCTCTTCACGTGTGGCTGACTTTTTTTTCTCCTTTGTGACACAATTTTAAGTATACCACTGTATTAATGAATAAAATAATTTTTAAAGTAAAGTGTTTCTGGGGTTTTGAATTTTTATGAGCCAAATATAACATTCTAATAGTTTAAAGGATTCTCAGGTGAAATATGTAATCATGTTCGTTTTCTGCTTAGGCTGGATTTCTATAGTTTGATCTTCGTCCATTACAAAGCGGAGGGGGGAAGGTGGCTGCTGTAGAATTTCTATTATCTTTAGATACTGCGGCATGATTTAAGTGCAGTACCAGCTTGGCCGGTGCAGATGGTGCTCTAGAGCCCTGTGGCTTGTGTCTCCGCAAGGTCAGCGCCACAGAAGGCTGGTATTCAAAGATTAGGGACTGTGTGGCTTTACCCTCTGTTTGCATTATGAATTAAATTTTTACAAATATGGAGAGTATCAACTTGTTTTAAAGCAAATGCATGTTTTTACTCCCAATGTACTAAACGTGCCTTGTACTTCATCTCAATTGATGGTTCTCAGCCTTTGTGAATCTAATAAAGTAGGCTTGTCTGTATAAATTATAGATGGATCATTCAAACATTTGGTTGGGGGCTATAATTTGAAGAAATGTATGTGATATTGGTCATTTGAATTCAGACAATTCATAGACATCTCAAAGGATAAGTGCATGGCTTCACAAATGATAAGAGCATGGTCATCTTTTTAATGTTAATATAGTCTAATTATTTGTAGACGCAATCGCATACGGCTATTTTTGGGAAGCGAAGTGGCACCGTCGTAGTATTGATTGCCCCAAACAAGCTAGCTGCATCGCCTCCTGCCGCCGCGGTAGTTTGCTGTCTGTGAAAACCCTGCGCCTGTGTGAAACAGCATACCCACGGCCACGCTCTCTGTGCATGGTACCCTGCCGCGCGTTTGACAGTGGAATACTAGAATACTACATTAAAGGGCGACACTATTCCAGTGTCATTTCAGCTATACGTTTTTACTTGCTGAGGTTCTTTAAAATGTATCCTGTAGCAATGAAAATAAGGGAGCATATGATTTGATGGACCATTTCTCAAGCTTTTCCTCGAAAACCCGGTTACCTTAGCTAATAGCGCGTTATCCTGTGTTTTTGCGGAATAGATTTGGGTAGCAGCACAAGAAAGTCACTACGCATCTCATCCATCACACTGTTGTAGCCTTCAGAATAACCGACAATTACGCATCTGCATCTTGGGATAATTAAGCAATTTAATGGAGACTCTTTCAAAGGAGCCATTTAGTAGGAATGATGTTATTTGCTTTTTGGACACCGTTGCTTATCAAGCTTAACATTTAACATTTGGACATCGGTTACTTGCTTTGCTGTTAGGTGCCACTTTTGGATGCTGATGGAAATAGCTTAACCCATTGTTTTCAATAGCTGATACATACACTCTGTTTTCTTCGTGACAATGCCAGTCCAAGCAATGCCCCGAGGTCGTTCGCTCAGCCCCGCGTCCCTGTCCCGTAGCCTCTCCAGACTCAGGGAGTTCCGGACTCGGACACGGATCATGCTTTCTCTCGGAGTTTCTCAGATGGTTTTGGGAAGTCTGATTTTGGCAGTCAGTTTTGCCGCTCTGGCCCTCACTACCTCACCAAGGGTCAGACATTCGTGTCCATTTTGGGCAGGTTTCTCTGTAAGTATTTCGTTAATTAAGTATTAATATTCATCCAACATGTGGGTTTATGTGTGTGTGTTTTGTGGCTCACTATTTATTGTTGTTTATAAATTTACCCATTTCGCGGGAAACAGATCTGGCACGTGCTCACACCTGGTAAGCATGTCCAGTTGGTTCGATACGTGTTTTATTGTAAATTATGCAGACGTTGTAAAATCAACATTAATGCCATTAATTATTTCGTTTATTGACTGTCACCAACTTAACAGTGGTTTTAAACGCTTTCATTTGGCATTTTGTTGTATAGGCTACAGTAGCCTATTGTGGCATAAGCCTACAGATGGCCTATCGTTGTGAAATATCTACTCTCATTTAGGCAAGATTGATTAGTTTATTTTTTTGTGTCATCTTGTTGCAATTTGTTTGTAATAGTATTGCTTAAAATAAATACTCAGGCATGTTTGGGGCACGGTGTGAAGGATTTCTCTCAGCTAGAACACAGTGCTATTTTGGCTCTCATCTTGTTTATGGATGGGAGTCTCACATACAGACTACTGGCTTTGCAACCTTGACTCAGGGGAGACTTAACATAGTAAATTAAATTCCAGGACACTGAAATTAGTATGAAATGTTGTTTGGGATGGTATGTATTAATTTGTGTGATTTCGTATGATATGTTACGAACATAGAATTAGGAATTAGAATACTAGAATGGACATGAACCTTCTTATTATGGGATAAAAGTCAGCCATTTTGATCAGGGAGTTGGCCAACCATGGTTTTGCCAGAACTGTGATAAGATATTGTCTAAATCGTGAATTTGAAGAATTTATCTGCACTGTATGTTTGTTAGCTAGCTGCCAGCTAGTTTTAGAGGAATGATTCAATTCAAATTAACTGCCAATATGCCAACATTCCATTCAAACAATGCAGTCAATCCACAGCCATACACTGGCTGAAATCAGTTGATGATAGAATTTAGATAAAACTTGTCATGTAGCTAGCTAGCTAAAACAAACAACATGTGTCATTTAGCTTTCTTCATCAGAGATTAGGCTTTTGGAAAGAGCTTGACATTGTCCTGGTAAAGTTGTCAGTCTGACTACTGTCATCACCACTATAGATGGCAAGCAAATCAAACAATATTTGGACATAGCCATCTAGTTTATCCTCTGAAAGTTAACTTGTTAACTAGCCATATTCATGTGATCTGTTATTAGCTAGCTAGCCAATTTGACATGGTCCATCAATCAATGTAGCCTATCATGTCTGCCAGCAGCAATCGTGATTAAACACTATTTAAAAACAATGTTGAAAATGGGATAATGTTAGCTAACTTCGCTACGTAGGTCTACGTTGGTTGAATAAAAAAATATATTGAGGGAGGTCTACTTACCACTGTTTAGCCAACAGTACAAAGTTTCTACTGGTAGCTTGCAAAGTAAACAGTAACGTTACGTCGGCAAATGAGCACTTCGGCTGCTTGACAGGCAGACCCCACAAAGGATGGGAAATTAACCTAAACCACTTTTGTTTTATATCACTCAAATATCCAATTTATATTGGCCAATATTGAGAGATATTGTGAGGCTACCCTCACGTATCTGAAATTACAGGACCAATTGGTTTTTACTGATCATGAAAAGCATGCAGTTAGGCCTACTTGCTGTAGCTCTATAACTGTGATGATAGAGTTAAATGTGTGCAGATCTTTGTTTACTATGTTACGTTTAGTCTATGAGACCAGCCTAAGTTCTACTGAACTCTGTAGGTTAGAGGTTCATAGCTTGCAGCTGGGCCATCAGTGATGGGGGCTGTTCTTGGCACAGGCACCGTCCCCATGTGGTGCTGGTCATATTTGTCTAACTTTTCCTGTGAAGAGAGTCCCTGTGGAGAGAGTGGTCTTATCAATATATTTCCCTGCCAATTTGTGTTAAAAGTAATTTCTCTCTCTTTCTCTCACACACACACACGCACGGATGCACACACACACACACACACACACACACACACACACACACACACACACACACACACACACACACACACACACACACACACACACACACTGTACGGCTCAATGTTCAATGAGCAAGAAATGTACTTTCAAGCAACTTCTCGCTTTCATTGTGTACTGTAAAGATTGTCTTAGTGGGACATTGTTTTCTGCGCCTGAAAATTGAATCACAGTTTCTCTAAATATTTATGAAGGCACTCTTCCTTGATTTCCTGCCAGAGATCCAGCCAGTGCATTAAGCTGGGAGGGAGTTCCATTAATTATAGAGGGATAATTGAGGCAGTGTATAGAGGGTGATGGTGGTCTCTTGCACAGGGGATATGTGTGTGTGTGTGTGTGTGTGCTTGTTTGTGTGTGGTCGGAGATAAGCAACCTTGGGGTGAAAGTTCACAGGTCGGGCTATGCTCCTGGAGATCAATTCCTGGGGTTCACTCAACAGATATGTACACTACACGGCCAAAAGTATGTGGACTCCCCTTCAAATTAGTGCATTCGGCTATTTCAGCCACACCCATTGCTAACAGGTGTATAAAATTGAGCACACAGCCATTAAATCTTCATAAACAAATATTGGCAGTATAACGGCCCGTACTGAAGCAACTTTCAACATGGCACCAGCATAGGATGCCACCTTTCCAACAAGTCAGTTCGTCAAATTTCTGCCCAGTTAGAGCTGCCCCGGTCAACTGTAAGTGCTGTTATTGTGAAGTGGAAATGTTTAGGAGCAACAACAGCTCAGCCGCGAAGTGGTAGGCCACACAAGCTCACAGAACGGGACCACCGAGTGCTGAAGGGCGTAAAAATCGACAATTCTCGGATCCAACACTCACTTCCGAGTTCCAAACTGCTTGTCGGGACTTTCATGAAATTGGTTTCCGTAGCCGAGCAGCCGCACACAAGACTAAGATCACCATATGCAATGCCAAGCGTCGACTGGAGTGGTGTAAAGCTCGCTGCCATTGGACTCTGGAGCAGTGGAACCGCGTTCTCTGGAGTGATGAATCACGCTACACTATCTGGCAGTCCGACGGACAAATCTGTGTTTTGCCGATGCCAGGAGAACGCTACCTGCCAAACTGTAAAGTTTGGTGGAGGAGGAATAATGGTCTGGGGTTGTTTTTTATGGTTCGGGCTAGTCCCTTAGTTCCAGTGAAGGGAAATCTTAACGCTACAGATAAAATTACATTAAATCAAGTTAAATCAAGTTTATTTTATATAGCCCTTCGTACATCAGCTAATATCTCGAAGTGCTGTACAGAAACCCAGCCTAAAACCCCAAACAGCAAGCAATGCAGGTGTAGAAGCACGGTGGCTAGGAAAAACTCCCTAGAAAGGCCAAAACCTAGGAAGAAACCTAGAGAGGAACCAGGCTATGAGGGGTGGCCAGTCCTCTTCTGGCTGTGCCGGGTGGAGATTATAACAGAACATGGCCAAGATGTTCAAATGTTCATAAATGACCAGCATGGTCAAATAATAATCAGGAGTAAATGTCAGTTGGCTTTTCATAGCCGATCATTAAGAGTATCTCTACCGCTCCTGCGGTCTCTAGAGAGTTGAAAACAGCAGGTCTGGGACAGGTAGCACGTCCGGTGGACAGGTCAGGGTTCCATAGCCGCAGGCAGAACAGTTGAAACTGGACCAGCAGCAAGGCCAGGTGGACTGGGGACAGCAAGGAGTCATCATGCCCGGTAGTCCTGACGCATGGTCCTAGGGCTCAGGTCCTCCGAGAGAGAGAAAGAAAGAGAGAAGGAGAGAATTAGAGAGAGCATACTTAAATTCACACAGGACACCGGATAAGACAGGAGAAGTACTCCAGATATAACCAACTGACCCCAGCCCCCCGACACATAAACTACTGCAGCATAAATACTGGAGGCTGAGACAGGAGGGGTCAGGAGACACTGTGGCCCCATCCGATGATACCCCCGGACAGGGCCAAACAGGAAGGATATAACCCCACCCACTTTGCCAAAGCACAGCCCCCGCACCACTAGAGGGATATCTATAATCATTCTAGATGATTCTGTGCTTCCAACTTTGTGGCAACAGTTTGGGGAAAGCGCTTTCCTGTTTCAGCATGCAATGCCCCCGTGCACAAATCGAGGTCCATACAGAAATGGTTTGTCGAGATCGCATGGAAGAACTTGACTGGCCTGCATAGAGCCCTGACCTTAACCCTTTGCAATGAATTGGAAAGCCGAATGCGAGCCAGGCCTAATCGCCCAACATCAGTGCCCGACCTCACTCATGCTCTTGTGGCTGAATGGAAGCAAGCCCCCGCAGTAATGTTCCAACATCTAGTGGAAAGCCTTTCCAGAAGAGTGAAGGTTGTTATAGTATCAAAGGGGGGACCAACTCCACATTAATGCCCATGATTTTGGAATGAGATGTTCGACGAGCAGGTGTCCACATACTTTTAGCCATGTAGTGTATGTATGCTGAACACATATAAACCCAACATGCAACAATTTCAACGATTTTATTGAGTTACAGTTCATATATGGAAATCAGTCAATTGAAATAAATTCATTAGGCCCTAATCTATGGATTCCACATGACTGTGTAGGGGCGCAACCATAGGTGGGCCTGGAAGGGCAGAGGCCCACCCACTGGGGAGCCAAGCCAAGCCCAGCCAATCAGAATTAGTTTTTACCCACAAAAGGGTTTTATTACAGACAGAAAAACTCCTCAGTTTCATCAGCTGTCCAGGTGGCTGGTCTCAGACGATGAAGAATTCAGATGTGGAGGTCCTGGGCTGGTGTGGTTACACGTGGTTTGCATTTGTGAGTCCGGTTTGACGTACTGCTAAATTCTCTAAAACGACGTTGGAGGTGGCTAATGGTGGAGAAATTAACATAAAAGTATCTGGCAACAACTCTGGTGGACATTCCTGCAGTCAGCATGCCAATTGTATGCTCCCTTAATACTTGAGACATCCTGTGGCTTTGTGTTGTGTGACTAAACTGCACAATTTAGAATGGCCTTTTATTGTCCCCAGCACAAAGTGCACCTGTATAATGATCATGCTGTTTAATCAGCTTTTTGATATGCCACACCTGTCAAGTGGATTATCATGGCAAAGGAGAAATGCTCACTAACAGGGATTTAAACAAATTTGTGCACAACATTTTAGAGAAATAAGCTTTTTGTGCATATAGAACATTTCTGGGATATTTTAATTCAGCTCATGAAACATGGGACCAACTCTATACATGTTGCGTTTATATTTGTGTTCATTGTAGTTAGGGAAAGCTTGCCTTTCTATTATGTGTGTTTTTAAGGGGAAAGCAGTTTGTACGATAAACGTGAGCATGTGGTGGAGCAAGGAAATCTAAGCATTGTTACTCATTGCTTGGTATGAAACATAAGTTGTTCTTCTTACTAGGCTGTTAAATAACTCCATGCTGAACTCTGTGTGTCTGTGTCAGAGGCTGATTTCCTTCCCTCACTTCATTGTTCATGTAAATATTTTTTTAAAGTCCTCTGCTGCTGGAACTTGAGTCACTTCCCCCAGCCCCACTGACTGCTTCATTCTCACCCTCAGTTGTTACAAGCAGTGTGGCCAGGGGTGCAACTTTCACAGGAGACGGGGAGGACATGACGCCCCCACATTCTGAAATTGCATTTTTGTCCCCCCCCAGTTTTATCATTGAGATGTGATACAAAACGCGACACAAGTGTGCTTTAGGACCATGCGAACACCTCAGATTGGTCGTGTAGGCTGTTTTCCAGATTCAGCCTGCTGGATTTAGGACCTCACGGATACCACAGAGTGTGCGGACAGGCTGTGTGAAGGCAAAGCTTCTGAAAGGCTGGCGTATAGGACCAGCACGGGAGAGATGAACAGAGGCAGCTGCTGTCTGTGTTGCGCTTTTTCTCTGAGTTGTAAAAGCAAGCAGAGCAGAAACTGGCTACTCCTTAGTTGACTGATCTAGCAGGCAAGGTAACTGCTGTTTGACAGAAAAATGTGTATTTATTCCCAGTGCTGAGCTAGTACTGCAACTGACATGTTACATTAGCTAAGGGTTTCATCCCCTCTCGACTGAAGTGAATTAACTACTAGTAGCTAGTTAGCTAGCTAGTAGCTACCACAGCTAGCTATCTGTCAGGTAGCAGTATCTAACAGCTGTTGTGTATATGGAAATGTTTTGTAGCCTTTGTTTCGTCCCATATCAACAAAAGTACATTTTATGATGTACCATTGTACCATTAGCTAGAGCTAGCCAAAAGTTGGCTAACGTTAGCTAGCTAGCTCACTAACTTTAGCTAATATTTTTGCCTCAATCACACTAGACCTGAATCAAATGATGAAACCAGCGATTGAAGATCGATATTCTGCACAGTCAGTACACGACACTATGCTCATCATCATAGCAGGATCAGATGGTGACAGGTGTCCCTGCAGGGTCAGACAGCCAGGGAAGACCAGTCTACGGAGCTCAAGTGAATTTTGCAGTATATTATAACAATCAGTGAATGGATACAAAGTTCCATCTTGAGTTGATAGGTAGACTACAGTCTGGGATCTGGGAATAATGGTCATTTCAATTATTGAACCATTAATACTATTCTTGAATAATATAATGTATAAATGTACACCAAGATAATTCTTTGTCATGCCTAATCTGAACAGGATCAGATGGTGACAGTGGTCTCATCAGGGTCAGGCAGCCAGGGAAGACCAGTCTGTGACGGCGCAGAGGTGAACTTTTGCAGATACAACCCTTTATTCTCTCTGTGCAGCAAACACTGGACAAGCCAGAAGCTTCAAAGATTGCACCTATTTTAAGGCAGTCTGACAAACCTCTAAAGTTGATTTCCAAACTGTATCAAGGGTTGATAGAGGCTTTTCACGATGACACAAAACATGTAAAACAAACATGTGAAGAAGACCTGGGAGACGCTATTGATGATGATGAATGGATGCAGATATGTTAGAATGCCCAGTCATGTTCATATAATCTCAGACATAAATTACTGCAGTTTAAGACCATCCATAGAACGTACTATATGCCAGTGAAACTGAATATCATGCACTCAGAAATTGTATTATTCTGCTAGAGGTGTAAAACACAAAAGGGGACATATTTGCATATGTTATGGTCTTGTGAAGACTGTCTGAATTCTGGCAAAGAGTATGTTCTTTTATCTCAGCATGTCTACAGATTCTCCCTTCTCCCTGTTTTTGTTTGCTTGGAAATGTTGATACGGGAGACTGTCATTAGAAGAAACTGTGTAACCCAGCATTTATAGCGGCTAAGAAATGCATTGCCATTAATTGGAAGGTTGTTTATCCTCCCACAATGTCACAATGGATGGCAGGAATGTCAAGTTACGTATCACTAGCTTTGATTTATTACAAGATTAAGGATATACTGTGCAACTTGCATACGGTCTGGATGCCTTATATGGAATACTGTATGACAAAAGGAGTCTGTCTGTATTGAAAACATGCCCACATAAGGGGAGATACTGTACCTATTTAGGCAATCCCTAGCTGCTGGGCTGCTCAGTCCTGGCCCGCGGGGTCTGCCATACCGTTGGTTGTCACTCTGGCCTTGGCCTAACACACCTGAAACCAATAATGAATGTTTCACTAATATCCTAAAGCTGAGTGGGGTGTGTTGGTTTGGGGTGCTGCAGAACCGTAGACCACAAGGGATAGGACTGGGTGACCCAGCTATATTGTTTGCAAGTAAAAAGAACTCTACAGTACTATTAGGCCTATAATATTAATTATATGGAGGATGTACTGTTTCTGTGTGTTAATGTGTAGGTGTATGTGTGTTTTTATTAAACTTTTCTTTTCCAAACCCTTCCCTTGAGACATACATAAAAAAAGGAAGTTGTGTTGGGGAGAGAGTTTAGTTATTGACTAGACTGGTGGGTGTCGGGCGTGCAGGTGGCTCGGGCTGGCTGGGCTGTCTGGCTGAAATGTGATATAGAGGATATCTTAATAAAGACAATCAAAAGTCTTTGTACTTTATTTGTAAGAGTTGTTCATTTATTAGGCTATTGGTTAAAGGTGCAACACAATATTGATTATTGAATTATCATTGATCTAGTTCCGTCTTATCAATCACTTAAAAATATTTAATAATAATCTTACCTAGCTTGATGACTGTGGGCATTTTTGCTATACTTTTTGTTGTTCTAAATAGAGATGGCTAGAAGGGCCATGGGTCATATTAGATTGTGTAGAAATGCAGGAAATTAGCTTTAGATGCCCCCAAAAATGTAAGGACCCCCAGACCCCCCCCTTCTAAAACCAAAGTTGCGCCCCTGAGTGTGCAGTGTGTGAGTGAGAGAAAAAGCACCACAATCATCACTCACTGCAGCGGGGAAAGTCATTGTTGTTGGCAACAACAAAGTACGTTTAAGTAAAGCTTTTATTTAACTAGCTAACGCTGGGTAGTTCTGGCTGTGTGAGAAACTGATAGTGAATGTTTTGAAGCCCAAAATACTTGCTAGCTACAGAATTACTTGCACAATCAATCACTGTCTTAGTCTTATTCATAGGGTCAGCAAGTTAGCAATGGGTATGCCACCAGTCAGGAAGAGAGAAAAAAGGAGGACCTAAGAGTTTTTTTAAAGGAGTGCAAAGGACTGTAAGTAAGGTTCTTGACAATTGCCCGCACACCACCCCTGGCAAGCTAGCAGGAACATTTCAGTGCTTTCAGGTTAGTTGTCTTTAACTTCATCAGAGTGATTATGGGTCATAAATGTGTGTTCCATGTGTTAAGACTTTGTTTGGTCATTATGATCATGGCAGAAGAGTGACAGCCATGAACAGACAGACAGGCAGAGAGGGAGAGAGAGAGAGGCAACAAACCAAAAGGTAAGCTAGTGAGAAGTGCTTCTCCATGCCCATAGAGTTCATAGCCTGATGATCCGTCATGGTGGGAATCAATCTGAATTATCATGTATTATCTCTGATGAAATGATAGCATCTTAGGTCTAAAGGGTGTACTGCATGTGTTAACTTCATCCAAGAGAGAGGCAGCCATGGTAAAAACCACGGGCAAACAGACAGACATACAGAAAGAGAGAGAGAGGCCACAAATCAGCAGGTAAGATAGTGAGAAGTGCCCCTCCAAACTAATTGTGTAGAGTGGAGATTTTTAATTTCAGTTTGACCTTTCATGCCTACCTTTAAAAAAAAATATACCGTTTTTATGTGTATGTTGCTGGTTATTATTACAGTATAATAATTATTATAAGTTAAAATACATTACGCTTCCAACCATACAGTATGTAGAGCAGCAGTAGTAACAACCTGACATACTGTAGGGGAAGTGAGAAAAATACTAGGAAATTCATCATACAGTACCAGAGAACGAGTAGAAAATATTTGTTTCAATACAGGGTTCGCCAAGTGAAGCTATACCAAACAAAATGGCGAAATATGCGTTTAAAATATTTCGACAGAACAACAATTTATCATATTAAATATTGCTTACTTTGAGCTGTTCTTCCATCATATTCTTGGGCAATGTATCCTTTCTATGTTATAAACGTCTTTTGGTCGATAGATGTCCTCTGTCCTTCGAAATATCCACTAACGATCGAACGGGACCCCAAAACGTGTCCAAAGTTTCAGAGTGCACAACAAAGAAATTCCTCAAAATCGCACTAAACGGATATAAATTGCTATAAAACGGTTTAAATTAACTACCTTATGATGTTTCTAAGTCCTATATCGAATTAAATTACAGACGGATACATTTCAAGTTGATAACCGAGCCTGTGAAAATGGCGTCCGGAGGTCCCATCCTGCGTAAGGGCGAGCGTCGAAAGGGGGGCTACTCTCACTCCTTGGTCTTTTATAACCTCTGAGAGCTACCTAGAAGGCCCATTCCACTTCTCATTGGTTACTGACATCCAGGGGAAGGCGGGTGCAGTTCGTGTCGTTCCATAGGATAGACAGAGACCTTAAAAACTGATCTGAAACCAGAGCTTCGCTCTCAGACCTTTCACTGTCTGTCATGGATTTCGCTGTAGAAAGAGTTCTGGGTCACCCACAGACATAATTTCAACGTTGTATGAAACTAGAAGGTGTTTTCTATCCAATATAATTAATAATATGCATATTGTACGAGCAAGAATTGAGTACTAGGCAGTTTAATTTGGAGACGACAAAATGCTAATTCGGAACAGCACCCCCTGTAGTCGCAAGAAGTTTTAATTGAATATGTTCCGTACATAATGAATGGCCCTAAGACTGATTGGACTGTACCAGAGTAAGTGCCCCTCTGTAAGGCCCACTTTAACCTTGTAAATGTGTCCATTTGTAAGTAAATTTTTTGTCTGTATCCTTTTCTCAAAAGTCACCAGAAATTAGCATTTAAAAGCAATCCCGGACCCCTGTAAAAAAATCCCACCCACATCCCACCGTCAGAGTTGCTCCTATGCCCCTGTTGTGTTTGTCCAGAGGCAGTGTGTGTGAAACTGATTGGTATGAAAGAAAAACTGTTGAGTCACTTCTCCTCTCTACACATTCGTTCTGGAGGTGTACAGACTTATATTTGTAAAATGTGGTGAGTAGTTGACTCAAAGAGAGAGAAAGACATAGTTGAACAGTTTTTAACAAATGCATTTCTTCAAAAATGAAGGAGAAGCAGGAGAGAGAGAGCTAACTATATTTCGTAGTATTTTTTTCTTCACTTTCACTTGCTTATCTAGAGAATGCAGCTAGCTAATTTAGCTTACTCAAACACCCAGCTCAAACAGAGAGGGATGCTATGTGAGCTAACTGGCTATGGATATCCAACACTGGAACTTTTCCCAGTTTTATTAATTTATTGGCACCGGGGCCCACCGGTGTAAATTCTAAACTACTTGCTGACTGTACAGTGTACTGCATGATTGTAGCGGGTTTACTAACACATTAGTTCTAGTAGCTATGTTGACTGTGAAGTTAGCTAATATGGTGACAATGATGTAGGCCGTGTGTAGCGGATAGTGGTTAGAGGTTATGATATCAAGGTTTGGTTGGAATGTTTTTTTCGCCTGCTCACAGACAGCTGATGTGTTGTGCACTGAAATCCACAAGCGAAGGGAAAGGGTGAGATGAGGAGAGTGCGTAGATGCAAGAAGGAATTAAAGAGCAAAGTGATCATGCTGTTTGAATGTGGCTGCTCTGAAAGTGAACTGTGTTTGCATGTGATCAGGGTGTATTCATTCTGCCGATTCTGTTGAAAACATTTCTTAAATGTAAGCAAACACAACGAAACGGGAATTAACATACCTGATCAGCCAGATGCAGGCAAGAGTGTGCAAGGCAGTATTGAATGTGTCACTGTCTGTCACCTTGATTAGTCAAGTTTTTCTCTCAACCTGTGCACCTACGTTGTAAACTTTCATTCATTGGCTAGGTTGTAGCAAACTCATAATGTGTATAGGGGCAATTCAAGTATCATGAAGTAACCTTAACCTATTGATGTTACATTGAACTG